>NW_023270316.1:66032279-66043370 GCF_011800145.1 Mirounga leonina
AAGAAGAAGAAGAAGAAGAAGAAGAAGAAGAAGAAGAAGAAGAAGAAGAAGAAGAAGAAGAAGAAGAAGAAGAAGAAGAAGAAGTAGCAGCCATGAGGAGTTCAGTAGGTATTGCTTTACAGCTGTAAATCAATTTTGGGAATATTGCCATCTTAATAATATCAAGCCTTCTAATCCATGAACATATTTCCATTTATTTAGAACTTTAAGTTTTTTAAACACTGTTTTGCAGTTTTCAGTATACATGTATTGTATTATTTTGTTAAATTTATACTTAAGTATTGTTAAATTTATATCTAAGTATGCTATTGTAAATGAAGTTGTTTTCTTAATTTCATTTTCAAATTGTTTATTGCTCATGTATAGGAATGCAACTGATTTTTGTACATTGAGTATTATTATAATGAAAAAGTGTTGGATTTTGACCAATGTTTTATCTGTGTCTATTGAAATGATCCTGTGGTTTCTGTCCTTTATTCTATTAATATGATTTGCTACATAGATAATTTTTTATATGTTGAGCCAACCTTGCATCCCAGAATAAATTCCACTTGGTCATGCTATATAGTCCTATACACATGTTGCTGGATTTGGTTTACTAGTACTTTGTTAGGAGTTTTGCAACTGTATTGAAAAGGGATATTGGTCTGAGTTGGTTTTCTTTTTAACTTGTGATGTCTTTGGCTGGTTTTGGTATCAGGGTAATTCTGTGGCATTCTTGTCAAAAATGCATAACTTGAACTCAATCATGAGGATATCAGCCAAACCTAAATAAAGAGTGACTCCACAAAACAACTGGCCAGCACTCTTCAAAAGTATGAAGGCCATGAAAGGGAAGGCAAGCCAAAAAAAAAAAAAGGGCCATAATAAAGGCAACTAAGTTGATGTGACAACTAAATGTGAGGTGTACGATTAGATGAGAAACTGGAATACAAAAATGACATCAGTGGGGCAATTATTGAAACGTGACGTAGGTATATAGATTAGATAATAGCATTGGATCAATGTGATTTTCCTGACATGGATAATTGTACTGTTTCTTGTAAAATGTTAACATTTGGGGAATTCTTTTACTAGTTTCCCAACTTTTTTATGTCTGAAATTACTACAAAATGAGGAGTTAAAAATTAACAACAAAAAGATTTTAAGTGTCTGTGTCTGAGGTACCATTGGTTCAATGAGGAAAAGAATGTTTGAGAGCCAGGGAAGCATGAGAACCAAGGCCTTATGTCTAGTATTTCTGGCACCTGTAAGTGGTTGAGTAGTTTCTGGAACCCAGAGTGTGGAGAAGGGAATGGGACCAAGGGCAGTGAGGATATCCTGAAGGCTGTGGGAAGTCATGGTGGGACTGGACAGAGACGCAATCAGATGAGCTTTTTTGATGGATGATTTAGGAGACCAGCAGGGACAGATAGGTAATACAGGAGACAAGGGGGAGACTAAGGGGAGGAAGTGAGAGAAATGGAAAGAAATACAAAGATTCTTTGTGAACTTGAAAGAGAAATTATTTTGCCCAATGATGTCATAGTCTTCATGGTTTTATTGTAGATTTTTTAAAAAATCTAATATTGGAGGGGTGCCTGGGTGGCTCAGTCAGCTAAGTGGCTGATTCTTGATTTCAGTTCAGGTCATGATCTCAGGGTCATGAGATGGTGCTTCGTGTTGGGCTCCACACTCAGCATGGAGTCTGCTTGTCTCTCTCCCTCTTCCCATTTGCACGTTCTCTCTCAAATAAATAAATAAATAAATAAATAAATAAATAAATAAATAAATAAATAAAATCGTTTAAAAAAATGTTTAAAAAATAAAAATAATTAAATAAATTTAAAAATCTAATACTGGAAAGAAGGAAAGACCATACTGATGTCTGTATCTACAATGATAACAATCTTCAACCCCCAATTCAATCTCAGAGAACTGAGGAGTGTACTTGGGGAGGAATTAAAATGAAATGTGGGCTTTTAAATGCAGGGAGGGCAACGCAGGGGAGTTTCTTCATCATGCTAAAGAGATCTGGCTAAAGGGTGTGAAGTTCCAATCTTTAGGAGCTATAGTTTCTTTCTCTGAGGATGGAGGATTCTCACACTGGCCTCCAGGAGAGACTTGAGAAAATTTCTGTCAATGGAGAGCTGAGGCAAACTGCATCTGGGTTGTGGTGACCTTGAGGAAAACAATTTTGACCAGAGAACTAAGGAACTAAAAGGGAGTGACAGTCTGTAATGGGAAGTGCAGGATAGGGAGGAAGAGAAGAAGCAGGGTGGCTGTGCCCCTTCCAGCCAGTTCCTTGGAGTTCTAGAGACACCAGCCACCTTATTTGGGTCTCTGATATACTTTTAAAATGGAGGGGGAGGGTTGAAACAAGCTTACATACATTCTGCCATATATGGAAATGTTTACATCCAAGAATTATTTTTTTCACCAGCATGTATCTATTGGGTTGTAGCATATGACACTGACAAGTTGACAGCAGTAAGTTGTGGGGTAAATTGGATGGTAATATGGGGCTAGACATAGTCTGGATAGGACACAGAGGGGTGCAGGCAAGAGACAGTGAGAGCCGACGTGGCTCAGTGGGTGGAGTCCCCCGACCCGGCTCTTGATTGAGCAGTGGGCAAATGAGACTCTAAGGAAGAGGAGGTTCAAAGGGCATGGCGGGTGGTGCCAAATGCTTCTGCCAGAAGACGTGGAGACTTAAAGATCGCCAACAGATGTCTTATTGAGCAGTTCTTGAAGACTGTATTCATTTCCTGTGGCGGCTATAAAGAACTGCCACAACCTTGGTGCCTTAAAATAACGCACATTTATTTTTTTATAGTTCTGGAGCTCAGAGGCTCAAAATCAGTCTCTTTGGGGTAGAGACAAAGTGTCAGCAGGGCTGGGTCCTCTCAAGGCTCTAGCAGGGAAATCTGTCCCTTGCCTCTTCCAGTTTCTAGAGGCTGCTGGTGTTACTCGGCTGCTGGTGAAACGGGCCACTCTGGTATTGGCTTCCACCATCACAGTGCCTTTTCCTCTTCTGTGTCAAATTTCCTTCTCTCTCTCTCATAAGAATACTCATGATTGCATTTAGGGTCCATCCGGATAATCCAGAATAACCTCCCAATCCCAAGATCCTTAGCTTAATCACACCTTCAAAGTCCCTTTTGCCATGTGAGATCACATCCACCAGGTCCAGGGATTAGGATGTGGATGTCTTTGGGGGCCATTACTCAGCTGCCCACAAAGACCTTGGGGACAACAGTTCCCTCTCAGCTGGGGGTGTAGCAGCTGAATGCAGAGGGATGGTGTTGACAGGGACCCTGGCTGGATGACTCATTTGAGACTGTGAGGGAGATGTAGGGGTGGGAGAAACCAACACCTAGGAATGGACTAATGAACAGGAGTCGGCAGGGGAGAGGAAAAATTAGAGGTCACAAAAGGCAGGGGAACCTGAGTGGCTCAGGCGGTTGAATGGCGACTCTTGATTTTGGCTCAGGTCATGATCTCTGGGTCCTGAGATTGAGCCCCACACAGAGCGCCGCATGGAACCCCACATCGAGTTCTGCCTCAGGCTCTGCAATAAGCGGGGAGTCTGTTTGAGGATTGTCTCCCTCCTCCTCTGCCCCTCCCCCTCCTCGAGAGCGCTCTCGCTCGCTCTCTCTCAAATAAATAAATAAATCTTTAAAAAAAGCAAAGGAGTCACAAAAGGCAGAGGAGAATAAAAGAGAGTGTGTTGGGAAGTTTGGAGAGGAGAGAGATTCTAGAAGGGAGAGGTCAGCATCAGCAGGCACCATGGAGAGGACAAGAGATGGACTGAAAAGTCCCCTCTATCTTGGCAGTCAGAGATCATCAAGAAACCCCGGGCAGGGGCAGTAGCAGGGTCTGGGCAGGGAAGTCAGTCTACAGGGCTCTGGTACAGGAGCAGAGCTGAGGATGTGAAGACAGGGACATTGATTATTTTTGAGGAGAGTGATTAACATGAAAATGGGAGCAAAAACCACAGTCTGGGGATAAGGATGAAGGATCCCAGACCCTTAGGAGTGTAGGCAACACCAAGGCATGTGAGAAAGTTGCCCAGCCTTCAGCCTTCTGAGCTAACAAAGACACTGATGGACAAGTTATGGTCCTGAATGATTCTACCCTAACTGCTTGGATATTCTACTGTCGTCCATGCTTAGTTTCTTAAAGTTATGTTTATCCAGAGCATAAAAGGACCAAGAAAGTTATGAGGGTTTTCAGGTCTTTGTGTGGTTCCTCTGCACAGCCCCAGATACCAGGAAATGGCATGTGTGCGAGCCTGGCCCGCAGAGATGGGATGAGATGACCCCCTTCTCTCTGGGCCAAGAAGCTATTAAGTCAGGAAGGAGCTATTTTGAGAATAAAAGCTCACAGCCATGGGCAAACCCCCTTTCTTTCTCCTTCTGAACTTCCTTTTCTTCTCTTAATTGGCAAGGTCATGGCAGATGTTTGAAATGCAACTTCTCTCATTCATCAGGAGGAATCACAATAATTTGATGTTGCTGTCCTGGGTTCAGCTTTCATTGTGCCTCTTAAAACTGAAACAACTCTTGTTTTTTTAAATTTTATATTCCTTTCTCTTCTTCCCCAGGCTCATCTCTCTGGTTCTTGGAAAGCATTTCTGTGGGTTGTGGTTGTTTGTATTGTACTTTCTCCTGCTTCTCTGTTCTCTACTCTCTTCACTGCAGCCCCTCCCCCCCCCCCCCCCCCCCCCCCCCCCCCCCCCCCCCCCCCCCCCCCCGTGCTGGCCTCTATTGTCCCCCATTTTGAGAGGGAGAAGTTGCTCCCAGGTATCTGAAACAGTCTTCTGAGCAGGAGCCCCAAACACCCCAGGTGGCCTCCAGAGCCTCTGCCTGCCCGGGGAGGGAAGCTGTAGGCCAGCCAGGGCTCCTGCCCAACACAGACAAGGTGACAATCCTCAACTGCCTGGAGGCGGAATCCAGAATCCCAGAAACACATTTGGGTCTGTCTTTGTGAAAGAAAATGATACTCCTGCAGGCAGGTGGTACTATTTTGGGGCACATTTTAATGTGCAATTTAGAGTGCACATTTTACACACAGCTCAGACAGAAATAATCAGGTTAATGTGTGTCTGCACTGTCATGTGGTCAGGCTTTAGGTGAGAGCAGATTTACACACTGAAATCAAAAGGAAATCGGGGGAGCCGTCTTCTGCTACATTCCATGACAATAAATGGTCACGCGATGAAGGGCTGCCAACACGACTCTGCTCCTTTTATTCCTTCCCAGAAAGTTCTTGAGTTTGAAAGAAAATGCATTTCCAAGGTGCTTGAGTGCATCTGATAAACACAGGTTTTTTTATTCACAGGGGGCACATGTAAACAAAGGCTACATAAACAGAAAGACAACTGGCAGCAAGGGAGATGGATTCTCTGTGTCAGGGAGATTTTCTTAAAATGAAGTGTAAGGAAGTTTATAGGAATTCTTGAGCAGTATGTTTTGGTTCAAGAAGACATCCTGCCTCACAGAAGATGGTCAAACCATAGGGTTTGATTTCTGCAGCATCGGGCACTTGTCATTATGTGTTTTTGTTCTAGGAAAAGCATTGGGTTTTTTTGTTTGTTTGTTTTGGTTTTGGTTTTAGGGGCTAGGATGCTAGAGGAACAACATGTTAGATTCACAGCATTTTTTTTCCAGAAAGTTCAGCCTTCAAATGAAAGAATCGTACCGAGGGTTATTTTTTAAGTAAAAACGCCATTGACAGTGCCTGCATGTGAACACATCAAGAAGTAGAAGCTCCCTACATCAAGCCACAACGCAGATCTGCCCACAGGGTAATATTCAAAATATGTGTGTGTCACCCTTTGGCTCCCTGAGGTAATGAATCAGTGCAGACTTTGCAAAAGCAGCTGTATCGAGTCTGCAAGTCACCTCGGCCACAGCCTTCAGAGTTGGAGGGAAGAAACTTCAAGATTAAAGGGCAGCATTTTCCCTCTGAAATGGAATAATTGTGATATGGGATTTGCTTTTTTTCCTCAAGTTTTGAAGAAAGACAATGTTCTTCCTGCTGTGATGAATTTATTCAGGAGGTTTGAAAAGAAAGCTGAGTCCCGAGAGGAGGAGGACCCTGAGTCAAGAGGGTGAAGGCCGGGTTTTCAGCACATGTGTTCTCATTTATCAAGGGGCGGTGCTCGGTGTGAAGGGGGAAAATACCCAGGGTGAAAAGATTCAAGGGGATCAAATTATTTTTCCATTTGTCTCAGAAGGAAAGGAAGAGAGGAAATAAAAGAGGGAAGGAAAATCATTTCATTATGTGGTAATCAAATGCAACGTGGGCTGGTCAGCTAGTGGCAACTTTATTTTTCAGAGAAGCTCACTCTAGGGTGTCCCGAGCCTCCCAGGGTGAGGCTGTGACTGTGGAATTTGAAAACAGCAGGAGCACAAGAACAGAAGTTGCAGGATGTGTACACTTGTCATCTCTCACATGACCTCTTGGCTATGGTCCTTCCTCGCCCCACCTGGATGAGTAGGTTCGAGGGGGCAGAGGGAAAGGGAAACTGTGAAGTTGAGCGTTTACGACAAGCAGGGCATTGCACATGCATTTTCTCTCCCATGATAAATCTGCAAAGTAGATACCATTGTCCTCGGTGTAGAAGTGAGCAAAAAGTTTCAGTATCTTGTGGGCCTTGTCCAAAGGGCCACCGCTAGGAGGGGAGCGGACCTATCCACTATCAGAGCAAAGCTCTTTTTAGTTATTCCTCACTGCCCTCCTGGCAGGCCCTCTATCTATCACAAGATAGAGGCCCCAACCATCTCCCTCCACAGCTTAAACCCTATTAAACAAGGGATTGGCTGATGTACTCAAAGGGCAGGAAAGGGCCCCGTAGGACTTCATTGGGGGGACAGAAACTGTGCCTTCCGGTAACTGTGGGGTAAGGCAGAACAGGGCCAGTGGTAGGGGCTCTCGAATTCACCCTGCATTGCACAGATAGGGCGGGCCGTCATTCATCACCCACCGGTGATGGGCTCCGTGGGGCCCTGCGGGCCGGCGGGCTGGGCTGTGCTCTAACACATCACGCTTGCTTTGCCTGCTGAAGAGCACAGTTGGGGTGTGAAAAGCCTGGGTCCTGAAGCTATTCATCCTGATCCCACACCCTTATCGCGGGCAGGCGCAGTACCCTAACATAGGGAATTCTGTCCACAGCCCCCAAAGGCCTTTGTCTTAGATCCTCCCCGCAGAGCGAGGGCCACTTCTGAAATTCCTGTTAGTTGCCATGACTTTCCAGAATTCCTCAGGAGGGTCACAGATTGGGCTTCACACTGGGCTCTGGTCGGGGGGAGAGCGGGGGGAGGGGAAAGGTGCTCTGTCCTCAGGCTCCCCAGAGCTGTGGGGAGAGAGGGATAGAGCTGTCTAGAAGCTGAGGCTTCTGCAGATTTTTGAAACACAAGTCTCCTACTTTTCTTTTAAGTTTAAATGTGGGCCTATTGTTTTCTCCCGATAATAATAAACAGGGTGGGGAAAGAGGAAGACACACGGGGAAAGAGGAGAGGAGGGCCGGTGGCTGTCCTGTCAAGTAAAGTGATCCAAACTCGGTTCCAAAGGGGTGTAGACGCGGTTGGGCTCTTCTCTCTGTTAGTGAGGGGGAGCAGGTCAGACACCAGGAGGCCCCATCATGGGGAGCAAACACGCCCCTGCAGGCCACTTCCAGCCTCCGCCAGGCGGCCAGCTGATAGGAGGAGTGGACTGGGTAGATTTTGAAAAGAAATCAAGAGAGTCCTGAAATGCCATCACCAAGGAACTGGGGAAATGAGATCCTTAGTGTGAAGACTCCGGGCCCGTGGTCCTTCCCAGTGTGCGGGAGCCCAGGCTGGGCTCCTCCTTCCCAGCCAGGGCAGAGGAAGGTGACTCTGTTCACAGGCCCACTATAGTCAGGAGGTGTCCCTGGCCTCTAGCAAATGGCCCCAAACCACAGGTTTGCTTGGTCTAGAACTTTCTCCTTAAAGTAGCAGAAATAAATGTTTAGAAAGAAAGATGCAATGAGCGTCACAGCTTGTGACCTGACTTTGGTGCCAGTTAGCTTAGGTGGTACCTGGGGACTGTGCCGTCACATCAGGGGTGATCCCTGCACTCTTACGGAGACAGAACAGCCCACCTCTGTTCAAAGACAGACTCCCAAGGAGGACAGTGTGTGACTCGCCTGAGAATACAATGGGCCTCGGGGAAGTGAAGCTGCTCCAGGCCATAGGAAGGTCAAAGTGCAGTAGAACACATGCATCCCTGCGTCAGGATGATGGAGCTCAACACCAGTTCCACACACAAAAAACACCATAGCTCGGGAAACAGATAGACCCGGGTGCAAATCCACAGCCTCAGTCACCCTACTGTTTAGGGGACCTCTTGAATTTTTAGCCAGTGGTTCCCCGCCTTTGAAGATGGAAATAGTAACCCCTGCCCCTGGGGCTGATGTACGGATTAAATGAGACAACATATACAATGACCTAAATAGTCAATCACCTGGCAATTATTAATATCATTATGCAGATAAAAATCAACGAAGATTCATAAAGGTAACCGCCTTGCCCAGAATCAGTCAGTCAGCGGAAGGTCAGGGATTTGAGCCCTCTATCTATTGTGGTAGGGGGCTTCCAAGATGGCACCAATGAGTCCTGCCTCCGGGAGGTCAGTCACATCCCAGGTAATCTCACACATTATATCCCCAGGTACAGCAGAAGTTACAGTATGTCACAAGATGAGGTTGTAAGAGACTGTGGCTCAGAGTGGAATGGTGGTTGCCGGGAGAGAGTGGAGGAAATGGGGAGGTGTTCATCAAAGGGTACAAAGTTTCAGTTATGCAGGATGAAGAAATTCTGGAGATCTAATGAACAGCATAGTGACTACAGTTAACAGTACTATATTGTATATTTGAAATTTGCTAAGGCAGTAGATCTTAGGTGTTCTTACCACACACACACACACACAAGGTAACTATGTGAGGTATTGTTAATTATCTTGTTGTGGAGATTATTTTACAATATTTACATGTATCAAAATATCAATGTGTACACCTTAAATACATACAATTTTAATTTGTCAAAAATACTTTAATAAAGCTGAAAAGAAGAGCCTGTGGCTTTCATCTTGGCTCTGTCTCGATCACTCGCTCTGGGGGGGAAGCCAGCCGCCATATCCTGAGGATGCTCAGGCAACTCATGGAGGCCCACATGGTGGTAAGATGGTCATGGCCAGCAAGAACCTGAAGCCTACCAGCAGCCACTTACGTGATCTTCGTATTTTATTTTAGCCAGCCTCAGCCAATAGCTTGCCTGAAACCCAGCGGAGCTGCTCCCAATTCCTATCCCACAGAACTGTGACAGGATAAACTGTGAAGCTTGGGGTAATTCATAGCATAGTAATAGACTAGTACATCTGTCTTTACATTACACCATTCAAAATTATTTTTCATTTATTTATTTTTTTCACTGAACATTAACTGAGTACCTGATATATGCCAGGGTTTGAGTTAGGGGGATCCAAAAAAGATAATCTCTAGAGGGCTTGCAGGCAGCATGGGTAGGAGTGAGAAAGGACAAAGGAAGACTTTTTTTTTTTTTAAGATTTTATTTATTTATCAGAGAGAGAGAGAGACAGAGAGAACATGAGCCGGGGGGAGGTGCAGAGGGAGAAGCAGACTCCCCGCTGAGCAGGGTGCCCAATGTGGGGCTCAATCCCACGACCCTGAGATCATGACCTGAGTCAAAGGCAGATACTTAACTGACTGAGCCACCCAGGTGCCCCAAAGGAAGACTTTTAAAAAGGCAACTGAAAGAAAGCCTAAAATGAGGAGTGGGGATAACTGTGGGCATGGAGGGCATTTCTGGAGAGAGGAAGCTGACGATGGGGTCAGGGACAGAGTGAATCGGAGCCATTAGGTGTGAGTGTGGGGGTGAGGGCGGGGGAGAGATGAGTTTGAAGAGATCTACTCTTGTATACCAAATATGTCAAACTATCCAGCCCCACAGCTGCCTGGAACAACAGAAGCCAGCTGGAGCCACAAGGGGGTAATTCTCGTCACATTTCCAGGAGATGAGCGAGAAACACCCCACAGAGAGGCTGTGATAGAGTCCTGGGGCTGAGGTAATAAAGTACCACAGACTTGGGGGGTTTAAACAATGGGGATTTACAGCCCCACTGTTCTGGAAGCCACAGTCTGAGATCAAGGATCAGCAGAGTTTGTTCTTTCTGAGGACCACGAGGGAGAATCTATTCCATGCCTCTTGCCTAGCTTCTGGTGGTTTGCTGACGATGTTTGGCCTTGGCTTGTAGAAACATCACTCTAATCTCTGCCTTCGCCTTCACATGCATTCTACCTGTGTCCAAATTTCCTCTTTTTGTAAGAACACCAGTGATATTGGATTAGGACCCATGCTAATGACCTCATCTTAACTTGATTACCTCTGTAAGGACTATTTCCAAATAGGGTCACTTGCTGAAGTACTAGGGGTTAGGACTCCAACATATTCTTTTTTGGGGGGGTGGGTGGGTGGGCACACAATTCAATCCATAGCAGGGACACTGCAGATTATAAGGGTTTGTTGATGGAAGTCTTTTAGAATGACTCAGAAGTCCATGAATAATTATACAGTTACCAGATGGTTTGTACAACTCACCCTGGGCAGTTAAGGAGGCTGAAACTAAGCAATTGTGTTGGTATTAGGTTAAGAAGCCAACCTATTCTTTTCATGTTGGGGAGGCAAGAAAACTGCCCAGCTTCAGTGCCATAGGAGGAGTTTGCTTCAGTAGTAAATTCGTTTGCGAAAGGAGCCCTAACAAAATACCAGCAAAAGACTGTGTGACTTAAACAACAGAAATCTGTTTTCTCCCAGTTCTGGAGGCTGGAAGTCCAAGATCAAGGTGCCGGCAGGGCTGGTATCTCCTGAGGCTTCTCTCCTTGCCTTGCAAAAAGCTGCCCTCTTACTATGTCCTCACATGGCCTTTCTTCTGCATGAACATACGACTAGTTCTAGTCTTCTCCTTGTAAGGATGTCAGTCCCATTGGATTAGGGCTAACGCTAACAGGCTCATTTTAAACTCCATCCTCAGGTCTGTGGGGTTGGCCCTCAGAAGCCTGCTCTCCCC
>NW_023270316.1:66043380-66289912 GCF_011800145.1 Mirounga leonina
TCCATCCTCAGGTCTGTGGGGTTGGCCCTCAGAAGCCTGCTCTCCCCCCACTCCTCAGGATGGAGTGGCTGCTGGCCCCTAGGGCCCAGCAAAGAGGACTTCTGTTTTGACTCTTCATTTTCTCACATTTTCCCTTTAAACATAGTCTGTCTTATATCTCTCTTTCTTATTTTTGTTTCTAACCCCCTCTGTTCCTCTTCAATGTAATTTTAAAGTGAAAACACATGGCTACAAAACCAGGTCTCTCCATTTACTCAGCTGCACCTACTTATTCAATTTAAACTGGAAGGCTAGTTTACAAACTTTCAAAAAGAAGTCCCGGGCCAATGTGGAGAACTGTATAAACACAGGTCTAATTTCATTTCTACTTGTTTCGTTTTTTTCTTTCCCCCCCCTCTCTCTTTTGCAAATGACCTTTCTAGTATAAAAGCCAGAACATATGCATGCACATACACATACACATACACACTTTTTCTTTCTGGAAGTTCCTCCTTGATTTCTAATTCTGTAACAAAATAAATAGGTCTTGAACAGAAAATGAGAGTTTTTAAGAGATGGTTTCCAGCAAACTGTCAATTAACATTAGTGACATCATTCAACACAATATCACTTTAAAGGGCTTCGGGATAGAGTGTTTGATTGTTAGGAAAATGACTAACTGAGTAAGTGATTTCTGCTTTCTCTCCATGAAAGACACACATGTACTAGTTTATCTAACTGTTAATCCTAATCCTTTTTCACTTTTGGAAGGAAAAGGAAGGCAGCTTTGGAAAATGGGGCAAAGAATTGCATTTCTGGTAACCCAGCTGTTCATATTTTGGTACAAGGGAACCAGAATGAGAAAGTTAACCCTGAAATACTCTGGAAATAGATTCATGATGTTTTATCCTAAAATGATCGATATTATAGCCATATAAGTTCCTTATTTGACCCTACCCAACCGTACCATATTAATTATACCTTTCTGAAACACATAGAATGATCAGGAAGAGTCATATTGAAGTATAACATATTATTTGTCTCCCATTTGTAGGGCTCAGGACCACCCATTTTCATGCAGTGTCTTATGTGGCCCTCACAGAAACCCTGTGAAAGAACTTTCTCCCAAGACCGCTTTAGCAGATAAGTGGTAGAAGATTCAAAACCCTGTCTTGTGAAAGTAAAAGCAATGCGTCTCCTCTCAACTGGGAGGATACACAAGTGGGGAGTTTTGTCATATTCTCAAGTGTCACAAATGACCCTCCATAAAGCAATATTCTTGTTATGGAATGAATAGTGTCCTCCCAAAATTCCTGTGTTGAAGCCCTAACCCCCAGCACCTCAGAATGTGACTTTATTTGGAGATAGAGCCTGTAAGGAGGTAATGAGGAGAATGAGGTCGTAAGAGTGGGGCCCTAATCCAATAGGACTAGTGTCCTTATGGGAATAGGAAGAGGCAACAGAGATTCCCCCACCCCCACCCCACCTCTGAGCACAAAGAAAGAAAAGGCCATGTGAAGACACAGCAAGAAAGTAGACATCTACAAGCCAGGAAGAGAGACCTCACCAGAAAGCATTCCCGAGCCTCCTTGATATTAGACTTTTAGCTTCCAGAACTTAAAAAAATTAATTTCTGTTGTTTAAACCACCCAGTCTGTGGTATTTTGTCATGGCAGCCTGAGCAGACTAACACAATTTTATTGGTGAATCTTGGTTGGAGGCTGCTTCCCTAATTTTATCCCATTTAGGGCACCAAACTCTTGTCGTTAATGGTGCCATAAATTTCTCTCTGTGCAGAGACCCCCTATGATAAAACCTGGAGAATTTCTTGAATTTAGGACTTTATGGAAGAAATCAGTGGTAAGGCCCAGGCTTGGAAATGAAAACCATAATTGCACAATGTGAAAAGTACTTCTATTTCTTGCCTGATTGAAAAATTGGTGATACCCTTCACCGGTGTGACTTAGGGAGTTATTCCAATGAGACTTTTAAGTCCTGCCCTCTCAGTGAGGGCCCCCCACTCTTGTCCCGGTCCAGCCCATATCACAATGGCATGCCTATACATCAGGATCTTCTTTCCCTGCAGAAAAATCTGATCCACAGATGTGTTATTATTAGGGTTCATTTTCAGGATATCATCTTACCAACATTATTTCTAAGGAAATTTCCTCCTTGCTGTATTTTTTGCTAAATACTTGAAACTGAGTATCCAGTATTTCCTTCTCAGTCAGCCTGGTGATTCCTGTTCTTGCCACTTGATATTCTGCTTTACTTCGCCAGGTCTTCAGCGGAAGAGCAGCTCCTGATTGGAGTCCAGAAAGCAGGACTCCTGTCTGAGCCAAAGCCCTCCCTGTGTGATATCATTTCACATCCCTTCAGCTGCAGGCATTCTGGGTATTTCTTTTTTAAAGCCACCGTGTGCCCATTCTTCCATGGGCCACCCCCTGATGAAGTCCAGAAAGATAGCTATTCATTATTAATCCTTACGACTTTCCAAACAGCTGTGGAAAATGTAAGCCAAGTCTACGGTTGCTTAATCGTTGAGCGTTTTCCTTTTCCTGGTCCTGTAAGGACCTTCTCTTTGTGTACATGGTCTCAATCCTCTAGCTCTGGGTTTGGTAACAGTCAGAAATAAAAACAAGCATGAGATGGTTGGAGGTAACACAACGACAAGTACAACGCTCAAGAAACTTCATTAGTTTCATTACATTTAAGTTTTTTTTGCCTAAGTAAAACTTACCATCTATAAGAGATGGCAAAGGGAAGCCTGAACTTTGCTTTTTTTTCAACTAACAATCAAAGTGGAATTGGGGATGTGGTGGAGTGTGGTATAGTTTCAGTACCAGAGGTTGTGGAAAGTGAGATGATGCCCCTGACAGTTCTGAAGGCTCACTGATCCCTGGACAACTGTCCAACTGGGACCCATCACCTTTTTTCATCCTATCAGCCACCTTAAACAAAGTCCCAAGAAAATAAATTTTGTATTTAAATTGTTTATCAGCTTTCTTTCCTTTTATTCATTTATTTTTTAAAAAAGAGGTAAACAGAAACAAGCTTTTTCTTTTTTTTTAGATTTTATTTATTTATTTGTCCGAGAAAGAGAGAGAGATCACAAGCAGGGGGGAGGGGCAGAGGGAGAAGCAGACTCCCCACTGAGCAGGGAGCCCAACGCGGGACTTGACCCCAGGATCCCGAGATCACAAACCGAGCCAAAGGCAGATGCTTAACCGACTGAGCCACCCAAACAAGCTTTAATGCTATTTTTGTTGCTGCTTTATGCACTGGAGAGGAGAGGGCAGCTCTGCAGCCCAAGGTGAGAGATTAGGGATCTTCATACCTCCAGGCAGGGAATGGCTTCTGCAGATGAGGAAGGGAGAAGTGGCTGGTCTGGCCACTTAATCAGCCTCTCAGAAGACAACACAAGAAGCCTACATTGCTTTATTACTGTTACGGGTTGAATTATGCATACTTCCCCCTCCCACCCCCCCCACCCCCGCCACAACACACTAAAATTCATATGTTGAAGTCCTAACCCCCCAGTACTCAGAATGTGACTGTATTTGGAATTAGGGCTTTTTAAGAGATAATTAAGGTTCAATGAGGCCATTAGGGTGGGTCCTAATCCAATGACCAGTGTCCTTATGAGAAAAGGAGATTAGGACATAGACCTGCACAGAAGGAAGGCAGCCACCTGTAAGAGAATTAAGAGGAAACCAACACCTTGATCTCAGACTTGCAGCCTCCAGAACTGTGAGAAAATAAATTTCTGTTGTCGAAGCCCCCTCGTGGGTGGTACTTTCACGGCCACCCTAGCAAAGCAGCACGACCACCAGTCATCGCCCTCCCCACTTAACAGGATTCCTTCTTGCATCTCATACCTTTCTCTCTGTCATTCTTTTTGCTCTGCTTGAAGAATTAAATTCCTCTGTGAAGGTCTGTTATAATTGTGCTCTCAGTGTTTGCTTATCATTCATTCTTGAATGATGGTTATGTCATGTAAATATAGTTCATTAATTATTTTCCTCCTAGCACTTTGAAAATGTTGCTCCATTGCTTTTCTCGTTGAGAAGGCTACTTTCTGTCTGATTTTTATTGTCTCGAAGGATGATATGTCTTTTCTGTCTTGGGATCTTCTCTTTGCTTTTGGTGATTCATTGTGTTTCCTGCTTCAGCAGATTCACATTTTTCATTAGTTTTGAAGATTCTCAACAGCTATCTCTTTGAATATTGCTTTCCTCCCATTCTTTGGAACTTCAACTGGACATGTAGAACTTTTCATTCTATCTTACAAGTTTCCATATATATATATATATTTTATCTCTTTGCTTTCTATCTTGCATTCTAGTTGATTTCCTCAGATCTAAATTTCAGGTCACTAATTCTTTCTTCAGCTGAGTCCCTAATCTGCAGTGTAACCTGTCCATTAAGCTTTATATTTTACTAATTTCAAATTTCTTTCCTTGAAGTTTGATTCATTTTGTTTTGTTTTTGAAACCAGCTTGGTCTTTTGGATAGTGTGTTTTTCATATTCATTCTCTTTTCTCCTTTTGGTTTAAAAAAAATAACCAGGGGTGCCTGGGTGGCTCAACTGCTTGAGCATCTACCTTCAGCTCAGGTCATGATCTCAGAGTCCTGGGATCGAGCCCCACATCGGGCTCCCTGCTCACTGGGGAGTCTGCTTCTCTCTCTCCCTCTGCTGCTCCCCTCACCCCCTTCCTCATGTTTGCCCTCTCCCTCTCTCTCTCAAATAAATAAATAAAAAAAATAACCATAAGAACTTCAGGGTATAAAATTATATATTAAAAAATATAGAACATATTAAACTATTTAAACCATTTTGATTTTGACACTTCCAATATCTGTAATATTTAGGAGTCTAATTCTGCTGGTGATTGATTCTTGTTTCTGGTGGCATGTTTCCTTTGCGTGTGTGTGTGTGTGTGTGTGCTTATATTCCATGCAAATTTCACCATAGGAAATTGCTGCAGACTGAGAGTCCATTTGTCTATTTCTCCAGGAACAATTTGGACTTATTTTTTTGGTATTCAGGGAAATACCAAACTAGGACCTCTTTGTGTGCATGTGTGTTTTTTAAGATTTATTTATTTATTTGTTTTGGGTGGGGGGAGAGGGAGAGGAAGAGAGAGTCTCAAGCAGACTCTATGCTGAGTGTGGAGCCCAACATGGGGCCCAACATGGGATTCAATCTCACCACCCTGAGATCACAACCTGAGCTGAAACTGAGAGTCCAATGCTCAACCGATTGTGACATCCAGGCACCCCTAGGACCTCTCTGAATGGAAGAATTGGCTCGAGGCTTTCAGCATCACACAGGAAGTGGGCTGGGCTGAGATTATGAATTGTCCATGGAGACTTTTTCCCTTCTCTAAACAGAGCCAAAGCAAGTTAGAAAAATTTCTTGGCTTTGTTTTTTTTTGTTTTTTCCTGGTCATTTAGAGACTAGCCTTTCACTTTAAGAATAGGAATTCTGGTTTTGGGTGAGTACAGCTCTGTTCTACCTCTTCACTTTGATAGGTTCAGGCCTTATCTTTTGTTCCCCACAGGGCCTTAAAAACTGGGGATTTGCAAATGACCTTTGGGTCATTTGTAGAATTTACTGCTCTGGATTCATGACTCAGCTTTGTTTTTGGCCTCTGGTGACCTCCCTTAGGTTTTTGTCAACTCCAGTATTTTTAGATGTTTTGTAGTTGAATGGTTTTTATTTTATTTTATTTTATTTTTATTTTTTAAAGATTTTTATTTATTTGTTTAACAGAGAGAGAGAGCACAAGTAGGCAGAGCAGCAGAGAGAGGGAGAGGGAGAAGCAAGCTCTCCGCCGAGCAGGGAGCCTGGTGCGGGGCTTGATAACAGGACCCTGGGACCACAACCTGAGCTGAAGGCAGCCACTTAACGACTGAGCCACCCAGGCGCCCCAAGTGGAATGGTTTTTAAATAGCTAAACCTCCATATTGCTAAAATAGGATCTAAGTGGTTTGTTCTGATTTTTGCAGAATTTTTTTTTTACTTCTATTTGCTTTTTTGATTATGTACCTTTCCTTATAAAATAAAAGTGTAATTTACTCAATTTTCTCAAAGGGTCACCCCAATATCCCTGTGCCAATAGCTCGCATGCCTTTTCGTTTACTTACAGAGTTTTCCCCTCTAAACCTGCGCCAGTTTTCTCCTTCGAACTTTAGGTCTAGATTTCTCATTATGCCATATGAAGAACAACTGGATCTCATTTCCAAACATTGGCCACTTCCTTACTTCCTTTTACATTATGAAGAAATCTGGCAAGGATAATGCAACAGCGATTTGCATTTTTCTTTGGCCTATCTGTGGACCCAACATCAGTGCCATTATAAAATCTGGATTCTACTTCCAAAAATCAATACAGACACTCATGATCCCCCGACTTTGTAGATGGCTGCTTGAAGTTCTCAGAAACAGGGATTTTGGGGTTTGTTTTTACCTCCCTCATTTTCAATTGATAAATAAGCGGTCAGGACTCCCTTTTAGATGAACTGAGTATGGGCTCCCTTGTCAAATTAAGTGGGCAGGTGGTATTCTATTAATTAACGGTGAGGTTTTTGTTGTTGAGGCCCGTCTAGTAAGCAATAGATGTTGTCCAAGGAAAACTGGGACTCCTGGTACTGGGGGAACTGTTTATTTTTTCCAGCACTAGTTTGTTCTGCTTTTAGGGCCAGAGCTATGGGTATGGTTGGAAGTTTCAGTGAGGTTTAGATTTTTTTTTTTTAAGAATAACTTTTTTTTTAAAGATTTTATTTATTTTTATTTGAGAGAGAGAATGAGAGAGAGCGAGTACATGAGACGGGGGAGGGTCAGAGGGAGAAGCAGACTCCCTGCCGAGCAGGGAGCCCGATGCGGGACTCGATCCAGGGACTCCAGGATCATGACCTGAGCTGAAGGCAGTCGCTTAACCAACTGAGCCACCCAGGCACCCAAGATTTTTTTTTTTTTTTAATAACAAGAAGAATAAAACATTCCAGATCTGTCCAACCAAGGAACCAGGGCTCTGCGTTCCCCATCCCTTACAGGACCAGATAAGAGGCCATGACAAGGATGAAAACAGACTTTTATAATGGGAAACACAGAGCTTGTTTCCATCTGTATTATCAGAGATTAGTGAAATGTAAGCATTAGGAAACAAACGACTTCCCAACAACCCCAACATAGGCAGCCATGCTCTGTGACATTCCTTTCAGAATCCTTAAAGTGAACCCACACATTCAGATTTGGGGGACATGGCTAGACTCTGCTGCCTGAATCCAAAGTGTTATGGGATGCCCCTGAAGTTCTGAGGGGCTGAGGTGGGCACTATACAATATCTGCTTCCAGAATCGTCCAGGCTATGTGTGTGTAGCAGGTCAGTGCCTGAGGAACACCCCGACTTTGCCTGTGGCATGCCTCATGGGCGCTTCCCCAAGGGTGGGACTTGCTAGTCTCCTCCCGTACATCCTCTTGTCAGCTAAAATCCCCACCTGTCAGGCCTCAGCTTCCTGCCACCCCGTTTCCCAGGAAGGCTGCCCCAGCCCTGGCCCCCACAGGGATCCCTGCTGCATGTTCCCTGCACTCATCCCCCAACTGTCCTGAAGTAGTGATCGCAATATCTACCGGCTTCCAGCATTTCCGCTTACCATGTGATATTTAAGGACAGGGTTACCGGAGCTCTGGTTGGTGTAATATCAACTTTCCAGAATTTCATTCTGAGGTCATTGTCATTTATACATTGATAGGCAATTATGTAAAATAAAGACACACTGGCTTTCCATTTCGAGTTCAGCAAAGGTGCACGTGTGTAGAAAATGCTCTGATCACATCCCTCCTTGGTGTCAAATGCTTTCCCAAAGATCTCTCTTTAATTCCCATCTTTTCTTCTGATTAGTTTTTTCATCCCCTCAAGGCAGTTTTGGATTCCAGTGTTCTTCCCTAGGCTGGAGAATCACTTAGAATGAGGGTGGGGTGGACAGATACAGTGAAGCAAACAGGTGGAGGATGCAGGGAGGGGATTAAGGTGGGGGAAGGGAGGGGGAGCGGAGGGGGAGGAAGGAGGGGAGGGGAGGGAGGAGTTTCTTCGCTCCTCCTTTGCCAGCCCTCTCCCAGAGGTGGGTTCCTTCCCTTCCCCGCCTCTCATCCCCACCCCTCTGTTTTCTGTCTCAGCTAAAGCCGGTCAGTACCCTAGGGCCTGATCTCTCCTGCCTGGGAACATTGATTTTAGACTGGACCTTCTTCCCTGATCATCCTACATGAAGAAAGCAGTCAAGAAGGACCTCAGGCTTGGGCCCTAGACCTCTCTTGGCAGGAGTAGAGACTAAGGACTAATTTGGAATATAGTTATTTAGCTATAGGTGCAATAGTTTGGATATAGCTTATTTAAAAATAAAATAGCACTACCATCGCTCTTTGGGAACTCTCTGATATAACACCATGGAATAAGAGCTGTATTGTCATTTTGCCTGTTTTGCCATCACTTGTCTAGCAGTTACACTTGATATTGAAATGATAAGTGGCTCCTTAGTCTCCCCACTGAACTGTCACCCCCTGAGGGTTTTACTTATGCTCTGAACCCAGGACCTTGCATGAAACTTGGCAAATGGGAGAGGCTTAAAACTACTTGTCACATGAATGAATAAGCTAATGAAAGGGCAGCCTTCACTCCCGAAAAGATACCAGCTAAGCTTCTAGACCTTCATGGGACATTATGGTCCCCATTTCTTATATTCATGATTTTCAAAACATCCGGATTTGCCCTGACCACCATATTGGTTGCCAGCAGAGATGAGATTTCCGGAAGGTTGCAAACCTCAGGCCTGCTAAGTTAGCGCTTCCAAGGGTGACCCTCACTGAGCTGCTTTCCCATTAAATCCTTGGATTTTACCACTATAGAGAAAGCCAAAGAAAAACTGCATTTACCTATGCTACTGAAAAGGCAGAGCTCATTTGATTTCTCAGTGTCTCACATTGAATGATGAATTATATTCAGACTTTATGGTGAGGCATCCCTTATGTGTGTACCTATCTCTCTGGGCCTCGGGTCTGTTATGTGAAAATGATAATGTTCCCTTACGTGGCCGTTGTTGGGAGAGGAAGAAATAACGCATTGAGGGGACATAACGGTGCGGGGCTCCCAGTAGGCACTCAGCAGGGCTGTGAAGAATATCTCAGTGTATTTCTGATGATGCTTGTCCCCTTCTGTTTCCCGCTGGCCCTTCCTGAAAGCTCACAACGAAGCTGATGTCCAGTCACAGCAGTGACAACCCTCCCGGTTAGCAAAGCTGCTTTTTCTTCGTGGTTCCTATTGTTCTCTATTTATAAATCCCTGTGGTGTGGGCCTGTGCTTTGTGCCTGTTATCATCCTCACCCTCAGGCCTCACTCTTTGAACCACCCCAGCTCTCTGAGGAAGCCACGGTCTCCCATTTCCTCACACAAAGCACAACAAAACACAGCAAAAGCAATAAACCAGCACGCCCACAAACCCCTGCCACAACCAGGTCCTCAGTGAGAGTAAACACTGGGGCTCCTGCCCGGCTGGGCCACCCACTGGGCTGAGGACACTGCCTCACAACCTCCTGTCCTCCCCCAAACAACCCGTCCTTCGTTCTTCGCAGGCGACCTGCCTTCCCACTTTCACGTTGTGCTTAGCCTCTGGGGACTCATCCATTTGTGGCAGCTCAGCAGATGCATTTCAACGAGAGCTTTTGTATTTGACCCAACTTTCTGGCTGTTCCACTTGGGAAGGGTGTTCAGGGCGTCCGGCTTGCCACACAGCTTGAAAGAGAGGAGGCTTCCCAATACTTCTCTAAAGCACTTTTCTGCTTTAATTACCTGGAGCTGGTTTTTTGCTTGTAAGAAGCCTGGCTGATGGGGAGAGACTCCTTCGCCAAGGCTTCTGCGGGCTCCTTCTCCTGCAGGTGACCCTGGGAGGGAAGTGAAGGCAGAATTTGTCTGTGGATCCAGGATTCGGGGCGCTCATACCCTTGCCCTGGCTCTGCGCCTCTCAGGACTGGATTGGGGGGCACTGCAGACAGGGGGGCCCTCCCCGCAGCAGCAGGGGCTTTTTGATGAAACCTGTGTTCTCTGTGGGCAAGGCTGAGCCAGCGGCTCGCTGTCACGTCCAACAGACACAAATTTGGATCGAAGTGCTGTTTAACCACCCAGCCAGAGAGAGTTAGTTTGTTCAGCTTAGTTTGTTCTGGTTTCATCCTGGGCAGAAGTTGGCACCACTTTTGGCCTCTGGGCCTTGAAACGGCCTCTTCCTGGATTTCTTTCATTTTCTTTTCTTTTTCTTTCTTTCTTTCTTTCTTTCTTTCTTTCTTTCTTTCTTTCTTTCTTTCTTTCTTTCTTTCTTCCTTCTTTCTTTCATTTTCTTTCTTTCTTTCATTTTCTTTTCTTTTTCTTTCTTTCTTTCTTTTTCTTTCTTTCTTTCTTTCTTTCTTTCTTCCTTCTTTCTTTCTTTCTTTCTTCTTTCTTCCTTCCTTCTTTCTTTCATTTTCTTTCTTTCTTTCATTTTCTTTTCTTTTTCTTTCTTCTTTCTTTCTTTCTTCTTTCTTTCTTCTTTCTTTCTTTCTTTCTTCTTTCTTCCTTCCTTCTTTCTTTCATTTTCTTTCTTTCTTCTTTCTTTGTCTTTTTCTTTCTCTCTTTCTTCTTTCAAGATTTTGACAGAGAGAGAGGGCACAAGAAGGGGGAGCGGCAGAGGGAGAAGCAGACTCCCAGCTGAGCAGAGAGCCTGATGCGGACTTGATGCCAGGACCCTGGGATCACGACCTGAGCCGAAGGCAGTCGCTTAACCAACTGAGCGATCCAGGCATCCCGCCTCTTGCCAAATTTCTGTGTCTGCTCTGTTTCTGAGGGCAAATGCCATCTCTAAATCAGGTATTTTGGGATTTCAGGAAATAGAATTTCAGAAACATTCTGGACACCGACTTTATTTGATCAAGAAAGACATGAACAATGATAGTTGACTATTTCCTTGATTTCATTCGAAAGGAAGTGTTTAGCACACACAAAGCATAGTCTCAGAATGAGAAGGCTCAAGTGACTTTATCTGTAGGACAAACCCCTTCACCAGGTTTTATTTGTCTGATTTCGCTTTAGACCAATATTATCTTCGTCCTGGGCCTTCAGGTCAGGCTTGGGGAGTGCTGGTTTATTTCATGGGTTGATTCCAGACCTACCCCCTCTCTTGCCCTCTGGGGGGTACTGACCACTGTCCCCGGCAGCTGGTGACACTAGGGGTATGAACCAAGGGCCTCCCTCACCCCAAACTCTTCATCTCCGCACTCCCATGGAGGACACCCAGCCTCACTCCAGCCTGCCCCATTTCTGGCTGTTCTGGGTGTTGGAAGGTGGGCAGGGGAGCAGGGTGGGAACCTGTCACTTCTACCGCATGGACGGCTGACTGAGGCAGGGGTCAGGACCTCTCTGGCCATCAGCTTCCTAGTAAGGCAAAGCGGGAGGGCTGGGGGGATCTTCTGGGGCCATGGTCTGTCTGTCTCCCCCAACCCTCCCCAGATATGGAGAACTCAACCCTTGCCGAGGCTACCCGGCAAGTGTGGCTCAGACCCGTCTAGCCCGGAGCCCCTGGGCCTGCAAGAGCCACAGCCCCTCTGGCTTCAGAGCAGTTCCCATGGGAATCTCGCCGCCAGAGGAGAGGAAAGTCTGTACAGAGGTGTCCAAGCTTCTAACCGCAGCTTTCCCTGCCAGGGTTTTGGCTCTGGAGGCAAACAGGGAAAACATGTCATTATCCAAGAGAATCATGGCTCAGAGAAGGCCCGGCTTAGAAGTTGGATCTCCCGGTGGTGTTGAGTGGCTTCTTGTTTTTGTTTCTGTACTGACCGAGAAGGGGCATTATAAAAATAAACCAACCAACAAGAATTAGACCAAACAAAATCTCTCTTTCTTACTAGGTGCTAAGCAGAGCTGAAATCCAAATTTACGTCTGCATGTGGTGCTGGGAAGCTGCTGCCGCAGCCTCTTCCATGGGGGGCTCAGATTCCATCAGAAAAGTTCTACGGTCCCTCCGTCCCCCGTCAGTTTTGCCCATGTCACAAAAGCACTTGACTTGGTGCCTGGGGGCTTCCTCGTTCGGTAGTAACGCCTCACAGTTCTGTAACGCTTCATGATTTGCAAAGCAGACATCCTGCACCAAGGCTCTATCTATCGTGCACCTGAAAGGCCCGGCCTCAGAAACATTCCGTCACCTGCCCAAGGTCACAGAGCTGGGAAGCAGGGGAACTTGGACTCAGACCCACGTCTCCAAATCCCAAGTTTATTACTTTTTTTCCCCGCATGACCCACGCATTTACTTATTCATTGTTTTTTTTTTTTTAAAGATTTTATTTATTTATTTGAGAGAGAGAGAATGAGAGACAGAGAGCACATGAGAGGGAGGAGGGTCAGAGGGAGAAGCAGACTCCCTGCCGAGCAGGGAGCCCGATGCGGGACTCGATCCCGGGACTCCAGGATCATGACCTGAGCCGAAGGCAGTCGCTTAACCAACTGAGCCACCCAGGCGCCCCCATTGGTTTATTCATTCATTAGATCAACACTTTCAAGGGCCTAGCATGTAGGTTCACAGTCGGGTGGGAAAGACAGACACATAAATGACAGTGACAATACAGTTTTGTGCTCAATGTCCGGGACACCAAAAGGAAAAATCCAACAGTCGAGCTGTCTTGTCGTGAGGGAAGATATGTGTCAGTAAGCAATGAGAAGACAGGGAGATGGGTACAGAAGGTGGGGTGTGTGCGAGCAAACCTCTGTGCAGAGATGGGCACCAACTTGGGTGGGAGAAGGGGTCTTCCTGGAGGAGAAGGCATTGGAACCAAGCCTGTCATTAGAAGAAAAACAGTGCTCATCAAGACAGGGCGGCCAAGATGGCAGACCTACGGACCCCAGGAGAAAGAGGCTGCTGCTGGACGTGGTCACCGGCTCTGACTTTGGGACAAGCTAGGCTTGACAAATGTGGAGTGGTCACAAGAGTCTGTGTGAAGCAGGGCATATTTTTAATTTTTTAAAGCCTGCTTTTTGCTCAAGTATAACACACACACGGAAAAGTACACGAATAATTACTGAACATACAGCTCAATGAATGTTCACAAAGTGGATGCCCCTGGGTAGCGCACCCAGCTCACCCCAAGGTGGAACCCCGGCCCCCCAGGCTCCCCCTTCCTGGCCTTCACCAGTTACAATCTCTGACTGAGACTAACCCCCGTTCTGATCTGTAACAGCCAGTGTCAGCTTCGCCAGGTGTGGTACTTTATGTCAACTCTGGCAGGTACTCTTTTATGTCTGGATTTTCTAGTCAACATAGATGTTTAGTTATTAGGAACAAAGTTGCTAAGGGCATTTCTCCCCCCAGAACTTGTTGATGGAAAAAAGCAGGCATCTCATTTGGATCTTTACCTACACCTGGGATTGCCAGGTCCTACAATAGTCTGGGAAGAGGCTGTTTTACTACCAAATGTAGATCATGTCACATTTTTTTCAGCAGAGGTAGGGGGCTGGGGACAGGGGACTGTGTTGGCCAAGGGTGCTTTCATTTGATCTCAAGCACAAAAATACAGCTTTGATCGATTAAGGCGGGTTGGGGGGATGTTTCTTGGTCATTGAGTAAAGCAGGGGTCCAGAATTGGGCCACCTGTAAGAATGAGGGCAATTTAGGTGCTCGTGGGCTGCGGCTAGCAGACGAGTGCACATAATCTTTCATTTCTAATGGTTTTATCCTCACCTATTGTAAACAGGCTTTCTCTGTGTGACAGAGAACATGGCCGCTAGCAGTCACTGGTTTCTTAGTGACAGATTAGTGACACCAGAGAAGACCTCTCTCCCTCACTTCAGAATATACAAATTTCAAGGAAGGCTCGGTCTACCCAGCCTTGCCCAGTCACTGGAGTCGCCAGAATGGAGGTGATATGGTTGGACAGACCTGAGTCCAAGAGGTCCCAAGGATTGGGTTCCAGTAAATCACATTACAGGAAATAGATGAAAAGTACCCCTTCCCCACCAGTGCACAGAAGACAAATAGGGAAAGGATGCCAAGCAGATGAAATGAAACATGTTCACTAGACCGTGGAAGGCAGTGACCATCCGGAACTCTACTGAGAGCCAGGTGCTCTGCTCCACTAGGGGTTAGACATATGTTATGAAATCTGATTGTCAAAAACAACATGTAATGTAGATGCTATTATGCCCATTTTTACTGACGAGGGAACTTAAAGTTTACTTCTGGAGTGAGAAGTCCCGTTATTGGCTCATGCCCTTCAGTGCTCAAACTGACCAGAATACCAGGAGAAGTTCTTACCCCAAATCATCTGTCAGCTCCCCCTTTCTCCCAACTGGATGAATGTGGGTAAAAAGCAGTAATTTAAAAATTTATTCCTTCTTTTATAGCTATGGGAATTGCTATAATCAGTGATTCCTTGAACTCGGATGGAAAAAGCCCATGATGGTGGTGATGACTAGAGCATGGTGCTCTCTGGGAGGACCACAGAGCAGGGCAGGAGACAGCAGCCTGAGGCGGTGGGAAGAGGTAGACTGGTAGGCTTTTGAGCATCCCAGCCAACTTTGTCACTTTACCCATGGATCTGGTATTTATCCGTTATCCATACATTCAGCAAGTCTACATTTATTGACAATCTATTGAGTCCAACACTGTCCTAAGGATACAAGATAAAAGAGTACCATTGCCCAGGAAGCTCACAGCCACCGGCGAGGAGAGGCAAGTAAGCCATGACCATACACCACTCAGTGCCATGAGAGGGACATACCAGGCTTGAGGAAGCTAACTCAGCAGGCAGGGAAAGCCTCACAGAGGAGGGAGCACTTGAGCTGAATCTGTAACAATAGGTAGCTGTATTATGATGTTGTAATTTACTTGAAAACATCCACTATAGACATTGTGATAGTATCTGCTAATTGATATTGCATTCTAAGGAGTGGTCAGTTGCTCTGATCAGAGATTTATGCTCCAGATCATTTAATCAACAAGGTCTCAATATAAGTCAGGGCCCAGAGCTCCAACTTACTTATTCCAAAGGAAACCAGAAGCTTTTATTAAGTTAGGATAGTGAATGCTAAGAACAGCTTTTCAGTGGGGGAAATTATTGCCTTCTTAATTAGCATAAGGGATGCCATACCTGCTTTCTCATTGATGAAATTAGTGGTATTTAATATGTGTGAATTCAATATGCACTGGCTATAGTATTTTAGAGACCTTTCCTACCTCTCCACAACCAGGTATAAGAATCCACTGAAGCCATTAGTCTATGCCCTTAGTTTGCGTGCCCAAGGCTGATGCCTAAATGATTGGATTGGAGGATTCTGATGGCATCACAAGGTTAATAGGATCCTGCTTCAGCAGACAAAAATGGTTAGTTGTCAGATCACTTAAAAAGGCACTGGAATTCACCACACAGAAGAATTCTATGCTCAGTTTTGTACTTGACTGCTAAAGTATGTTTGGTGAAAGGGGCACTTGGGTGGTGCAGTCGGTTGAGCATGTGACTCTTGATCTCAGCTCAGGTCTTGATCTCAGGGTCATGAGTTCAAGCCCCACATTGGGCTCCACACTGGTGAAAAGGTATTTCCACATGTGGCAGAATTTGGTCTTGAAAATTGTTTGCATCATAATATAGTGTGCACATGGGGTTTGGGTACTACCTTTACCTGCCAAAAGATTGTCCATGACCAAATTGGTTTAGGTCGATTTGCAACAAGTTCAACCAGATAGTAAAGGCAATGAGGTGCTCTCTGGGTGGGAGAACACTAGGGTCCAAGGCACAGGGAAGTTCCCAGGGACTTGGAAATAGGTGGATTCCCGTGAGGTACAGGGTGCCAGGGGAGGGATAATATTTCTCTCCTGAAGGACTTCTGTGCTCAGTTACTGAGTTTGGATCTCATCCCTCACATTAGCCATGTTGAAAATGTGCCCGAGGATGACCCACCTTGGAATCACCTGGTTGGGATGGGGGTCTAGGTTCCGCTCTTAAAAATGAGATCCCCAGGCAAGCTTTCCCCCCACCAGAGTTTAAGAATATCGAAAGCCAGTGCAGGGTGCTCAGCAGTGGGAAGATTGGAGAGATGATTGGCTGGTGGTGAACCAGAACCTCCGGCAGCAGGGGGAAGTATGAGGGGAGGGTCTGACTGGAGACTCCAATACTGGTCAGGAGGTTTCGGTGACAGTTCAGCTGATGGTTCTAGAAGCGGGGAGTTGGTTTCAAAGAGCCGCTGGTAGCCAGCCTGACTGATGGGCCACCAGAAGGCTGGTGTGAGGGAGCCGGCTGGGCTTATGATGACTGACAGGTGTCTGGCTGGGGGACAGGGTGGAGAGTGATAGGCGCAAGCCTTTCTCGGGCTGCTGTTGGTTGTCCTTTTGGTCTGGAGTACGCAGATGGAAGCCTGCTTGCAGGTCTGTCACTCCCTGGGCCGGCCTGGCTGCCAGCCCACTGCCCGCACTGAACCAGAGCGACCGAGCCCCCTTGGCACCGCCCCCCCCGCCCCCCCCGCCCCCCCCCCCGGCCCTGCTGGCAGTGGCTCCTGCCGGTTGCTCAGTCCCTGCTTGTGTCATGCCTGGTCCAGGACAAATTCTAGAAAGCATGGTTCCAATAAGAACAGCGTTATTTGATAATATTAATGTAATGAGCAATTGTACTCTTCACCATCACCGGCATTTAGTTCCTTTTAAATAAAATAAAAATAATCCAGAAAGTGGATTATGTGGAAGAAACCCCAGGGCCGTTTCCCTCTGGTCACTGTTGCCCCAAATCCCTGCCAGATGGTCAAGCAGAGAAGCCCGTGTTTCAGCAAATTACGGAACCTCATTAGGACTCTATTTCATGTTTTGAGATGCTGTAGGCCTTTATATGAGGTGATGTTGATTTCTTAAACTTGTATGACAGCATAATGAATGCATGTCAGTGAAGTGTCCAATGAAATGTGAAACAATCAGTGAATTCTTTGCATATTTTATTTTTCTTTTTTTGATTTCCAACTCACACACATCTGGCATATTTTACATCTTTGCAATAAAACATGGTTACAATAGCTTAAGGAATTTATATATCCAAAATATTTCACCATGATCTCAAGATGAAATGAACTTGTCTTCCAGATGTTCGGTATCCTCCCACTTCTAAGCTACAAACTCAAGATATTGCTTACAGCCTGGTGATGAATAACTTAATCATTACGCTGATCCCCCAGAATTTCAGAATATCATAAATACAAACAACAATGAAGAAGGAATTCAGTGCTAAAACTTACTAATACAAGGTGGATGACAAATAAGTAATCACATCAATAAATAATGATATGTTTCTGGTGCAAAGTGCCAATACAAAGAACCCATTATCTTGTTGTATCTTTTTAAATAAATGACTGCAAGTGAGTATAAATTCTGAGAAAATTACATTCCTGGAACATGCCTCATAGCCCTACCGACACAATATGTACATCTATGACAATACAGCCACCAAATATACAAAGAAGAAACATGAATAAAGTGTATATACCCCTGGGTGTATAACTTGATCAGTACAAGGTATGGAAAATCATTTGATACCCATCATTTTATATCATAAAAGATGAAGTGCCTTAGGCTAAGAATGTGGCTTTAGGTGAGAACTGCACAAGAACCTAAAAGAATAGCCTCAGTTATTGTTATAATAAAGTCTGACTCGTTATTAAAGAAACTAAGCTATTCGAGAACCAAAGAGGAAAAGAAAAAACCCAAGGAACAAAACCAAAAATAGTTAGCATCAGATTCTCCTCCCCTAATGTACACACACTAAACCAGCAGGATGACTCTGGAAGAGATGCCCAGGAGCTGGGAAGTCATTACCATGGAACTAACGATCGTGACTCCTATTTATACAATAAAAACCAAGACCTCATCCCTAAGCCCCCTTTCTGCTGTGTCTTCAAATTATGAAGGGTAAGGCTGAATTTTCTTTGTATCAAGTAGCAAAAATGGCAAATAATGGCTTAGTATCCAAATGCTTTATGAGCAAATTTCACTGAGAAGGGATGAATTTAGAATTAAAAAGTGCAAACCATATTTTGGTGAAAATGTCAAAAATTACTGATTGAGCCCAAATTCAACCCTTTCATACAAGCTGTGTCCTTGGACAGATCTTTCTGGTTCATAGTGTGAATGCACCTGTTCCATCAAGACATCAGGATTAAAGAACATGCAAGTTGTAACTCCACAATAAAATTAAGAAACGTTTTGTTCTTTATACAAGGTTTTACTTTTACAAAAGTATCCCTTTAAATAAGATGCATCTGATGTACAAAGTATCAAACGTGTTTTTTTTTTTTTCTCAGCTTGAAAAGAGGCTGGAAATGGGATGCAGGTTAGGTTCAAAGCTTAAACTTTGTAACAACTGGACACAAGGTTCCTCAGAATTGTCAAAAGTCTCTTGTGACGCGTCCTACTACCTTTTCTCAATAAACAACAATATATGAAATAATTACCAAAACATCTCCTAATTCATATAATTTACATGATATAAGCTTGCTTGGTAGCAGCTGGTGTTCAGTCGTGAAAAAACACACAAAGTAAAATGGCTGCTGACTACAATGTACAGCTATTGCTGGGTGTGATGGAATGTACAAACGGAGGTCGATGTAGACGAGTTTTTTCCACCAGAGATATTGCCTTTCCATGCAGCACTTGTGCTCTCAGCTCTGACTTGGCTTTTGGTTCTTCATTTGTCTTCAGTATCTGTTCTGATGCTCATAATGCCACCGATTAAAATCTATATTAAAAGCTACAATGCTACCGGAAGCCATGCCAGTGATCAGCGTCCTGGAAAAGCAGAGACGGCAGTTAAGAGTGATGCAAAATCATTGATGTGGTTGCTACTTTCTACTAGACGGTATCACGATCTCTGAGCTCCCCAGGGTCTTGGTTTTGTGGTCATCGACACAGGTTTTATTCCTGGTTCTCCTGGGAGAACTGGAATCAATCCTGCTCAGACCCGGACTGCCAGACCAAGGGTTGTTTAGCTTGGGATCAGACAGCTCATCTGATAAATACTTTTCAAGTAGGGGCATCCTCAATGTGTGCATGCCACTGCTCCAACGTACCAGGGACATTATAAGACACAAAAATAATTGAAATCAGGGCTGCGATTCAAATAGAAATAGAAACTTGATCAGCGTCTTTCTTCACTCCTCTTTGGAGACTCCTGACACGACTGTGACTGCAGACGCTCCCATCTACCGTCCCTCCTGATGCCTACTGAATAGAGCCTCTCTTGCCCTCCTCACCCCTCCAGAAAAGTCAATCACTTCCTTCTCCTGTCATGCTGTCCCTACTTCCCTCATATACAATTATTATGATTATTTGAGCTCCTAAGGGGTCAGTAATCTTAGGACTTAGTAGTGCTTAATCTATGACGGGGGCAAAGGTTCGAAGCATGAATACATGTGTGAGTAAGAATGTCAGGGAGAACATTTAAACTACTTAAAAACACAATTTCAAATACTTTATTTCAAATACTTTAGAAACCCTCGTGTATATACACATTTACACAATAAAGCGTTCCCATTTACTCATGAATATGGACTACAGTATTTTGGAATACCGCTTCTTAAAAGTTTTCTTTAAAGACAGGCTGGGCTGCAGATCAAATATATCCCTTCCCCAAACTAAATTAAATTATGTTGCTTTTCTCGATGACTTCAGTAGCATCTTACTAGATTGTGAAGATGCTTTGTTAAGTTTGTGATATAGCCTTACTATTTATAATATTTTGAAACCCATATCTTTATAAAGAATATACATATCGTTGCAAAAAGTTGGTTAATAAGCTTTTCTTATTTCTGTTGAATATACAGCAAAAAGAAGAAATTACATACCACATTAAGATTATAGAGTTTAAAATTTTTTAAATCTAGAAATTTTAGACTTCATATTCCAAGTATCCTTTTCACTTTACAGTAAACACCAAGGTGAGTTTTAGGAAATAGTAAAATCCTCTTGCCAATCAAGGAACAATGGAAAATCATATTAATTAATTGTCAATTCTTTCAAAAAATAAAAGATTGTAGTGTTTCAGGGAAATATATAAAATATAACAAAATAACATAAATGAGGAATATGTGAATAAGGAAGTGGGAGGTGGGGATTGTTTCAGTAACAGGTGAGTGTTCTGCATCTTTTCAAGCAGAGGCCAGCTCTGCTGGAAATTGCTAGCTACAGGTATGTCTCAAACTGAAACACACCTGCGCTGAGAAACATGGATCCCTTCTCAGAATGGAAGCTAGGGGGTCCGGTCTGAGACGAGGTGAGGGTCTTAGAACAGAGACGTTGGTGGGAATAATTCTGTTTTGAGCAGTGTCTGGATGTGCCTGTTCTTCCTCAGACCCATTTCTTCCTTTCTTTTTTCCGCCCCCCACCCCCTCACTACTCTCTTCCTCTGTTTTCTTCTTCCCAGACTCCTTTCTTAGTGCACTTACTCCCTTCCTCTATTTACCCTTTTCTGTGCTACTCTTTCTTCCATCTGGGCGCTGGAATCTTATTCACAGCACATTTCACCCTTGGTAGAATGTAAAGAACTTTCAGTGACAGCCCTCACATGCTTACATTTCCCCCTGACGGGGCTCACCTCTGGTCATGGGACAAGTCCATTGCTCTGATGCCAGCATCACATCCGGGGTAAATGTACAGCTGCTTGAAGTCACAGGCCTGCCAGACCTCCACCACACCATTGTCCCCTCCGGTCACCAGGTTCTGGCCATCGCTACTCAGGAGAATGGCCTTCAGAAAAGGCAGAAAAACAACAATTTGTCTCAGCTTTTCCCATTTGGTCAATGCTCATTTACTGAAAAGCACTCCACACAGTTCCCTCGTAATTATTATCTACTTTTAGCCATTGGTCCAAGTTGCCTGACGTCCAGTCCCCAGCATTTCCAATATGGAATTCATCAGAGTTCTTACATAAACAAAGGGTCTTATTAAAACCAATAAGGTTACAAAATAACAGAAGTCCCAAAGGGAATATTATCAATCTAATTCAGGAAGAACTTGAGAATTAAGGAACATGATGTTTTGTTAAGTCCTGAATATTAACAATGTCAAGACTTTCAGAATAAATGGCAGAAGCATATTTTAAAACAACTTTTAATAATGATAAACCAACAATTACAATTCATTTATGAGTGAAGGGCAATCTGGTACATGTAATTTTGGTCTGGGGCTCTAAAGGTAAGATTCTTTGACAATAAACTCACTTATAATGTCAGGGGGTACAGCACAGTTTATAAAGGAGCCAAAGAAAAATCTCCTCAGGGGTCTGACCTCTAATCAAACAAAAGCTGTCATCTCTAAAATCTAATTCACTGAGTTAACTACTTGGGATTAAATGAATTTTGGGTTTGTTCAAAACATCCATCTACATGCATTTACATGCTTTTAAAACCAGCACACATTTGGGGTGCCTGGGTGGCTCAGTTGGTTAAGCTTCTGCCTTCGGCTCAGATAGTGATTTCAGGGCACCCCCCCTCCTCCCCCCGCCATCAAGTCCTGCCCTATTCAGCAGGGAGTCTGCTTCTCCCTCTCCTTCTGCCCTACCACCCTGTTTATGCTCTCTCTCTCAAATAAATAAATAATCTCTTAAAAAACAAACCAGCACACATTTATTTATCCAGATACCAGAAATTCTATCATGAATTGTTTAATGTAAAATAGTCGATCAATCTCGTGGCTTCAGTCCCTGTTTAGCACTAAACATGCAGATTTACCCTGGTTGAATCGTTGATCTCCATCTGAGCCAAAAGTTTCCCGTTAATGCTGAAATTGCTGAATCGCCCTCGTTCATAGTATATGATACAGTGGCCTTCACTAGAGACGGAAATCAGGCGTGGGAATAAGCAGTTTTCTGGTCCTTCAAGGGCTCGCAGCAAATCTCCAGTGATGGTGTGGACAAGGCAAGGGCCCTCTGCAGAAGGAGGAAATCCATGGCCAGAGTCATTCGTGACAAGTCACATATGAGCTCTCACTAACCTACAAACCCTACCTGGGTATGTACACTCTGATTTGTTGCAAGAAGGCAGAAAAAAAAAAGAGGTAAGCCTGGCAGGAGCCAAGCACTGATGGTATATTTAAACAGATCATATACGCAACTGATGAATCATTGAACACTACATCTGAAACTAATGATGTGCTATATGTTGGCTAATTGACTTTAAATAAAAAAAAATATATATATGGAAAAAAAAAAAAAACACCACACAGATCAAATACAGGGAGCTGTTAACACACACAGAACTTCCCAACTTTTTGTCTAGGGAAATACTTGGTCTTTTCCCTCACGAGATATTATTCATAAAAAAAGATACACTTCATAGATAACGTGACAAGAGAAGATTGTATGTCCCGAAGTTTTCTTTTTTAGTTTGTGTTTTTGGAAGTTTTCTTTTTTAGTTTGTGTTTCTCAAAAGTTTAGGAGAATTATCAAAGCAACTGCTAATTTTCTTGAGTATCATCAAAACTTTAACATTATATCACATAAATACATTACTATGAAATGTAAAAGGCAAAATTAAGATACTTAATTAAGTAATTCATACTACAGAAAGATGTTTCATCTGTAAATATGAACAATGAGGCAAGAGTATAAAAAAGAAGGCTGGGGAGTGACTTACTTTGCTCTTTTTTCCCCCCCCCCCCCCGTAGAAATTGGGTTGATAAGATAAAAATTTTACTAGGCAAGTTGATAGAAATAACTGGTTCATATAGTTTTGTATTACCCACCCCCCAACAAAACAACCTCACAAAGACAGTTAATTAATTACATTTCTATTTTCCAATTGACTCCAGTAGATACGTAGTTTACAAAACAAGTGGCATTATAAGGCTATACCTAAATTTTTTCCTGATTACTAAAGTGATAGAAAATACAGAAAATTCGGGAGAAAAAGAAAATAGCAATCACCTCTAATATCACCCATCGCCTTTAGAAAATACCGTTTTTTTCCTATACCTACTATGTGTCTTTGTTTTCTTTTCCTTTTCACTTTACAGGACAGAATAATATTACACATATTGTTGCTCTTTTTTTTTTTTTTTTTAAGTAAAAAGACATTTATTGAAAATATCCTATGTGTCCACAGGGTCATTTTACTCTTAGATACGAAAGTGAAAAAACATAGTCCCTAACCTTCAGACATTATATCCGTTCTCCATAAAGCAGCCAGGATAAGCTCCTGAAAACCAAATCTGATCATCGCATCACTTTGCTTAAAAAAACTTCCGTGGGTTCCCACTATGCTCCGAACAAAATACACAGTCCCTATGCCCCCGGCCCTCCCGCCTGTCAGCCCTCTTGCTCCCTAAGTCTGCGCCACAGTATCTACTCAGCCCCTCTGGTATTCTTGCAGTTTCTCCTCGGCATCAGGCTCCTTCTTGCCCCAGAGCCTCACCACGGAGAATTGGGCTTCTGATCCGGAATTAGAATCCAAGTTTCCTGACTTTTTCTGAAACAACACTTCATCCACAAAAAGTCAAACCCTCAACAAGTGATCATGTTTCCTTTCCCACCAACCTCTACACAGCCCCGGGCCTTATGAAGGAAGGGGCTCTCGAGGGAGGTGGGTCCAAGGCTATGTCTGAGAAGCAACCTGACGCCCCCAAGACTCCCACTGCTTCACGGATACCTCCCCCAACTTTTATATGTTATTTTTAATGGCTGCATCCTAGGGACGTGCTGCAGTTTAATTTACCAGTGTTCTGGCTAGAATGCTGGTGACCACAAAATACTACATAACATTTTATGTATATTCCACATTAGTACTAGTAAATATCAATAATAAAACAAAACAGTTGCAAAGAACCCAGGGATTCCATTGTCTGTAGAGAGGCTCCTAAAGGAAATAAATCATAAATCATGGTTAACTTGAGAAAAGAGTACAGGTTTTTAGGACCTAAAATGAAGGAAATGCCTTCTGACCTTTAGCACCACTGATAACAAGTCCAAGTTCTGCACAGACAGAAACACAGACAACTTCATGGTCATGGCCTGTGAGGACAGCTCTGGGTGCTGGATAGTCACCTGCAAGGAAAAAAGGAGCAGTGAGTTAGTACAGTCCGATGCCAGAGATGAAGAGCTACACCATTAAATCGAACATTTAAAAGTCATTCATGTTTATTAAGGGCATTTACTAGCTGTGTGACCATGAGCCAGTGGCTTAACCTCTCTGCTGTTCCCTCCACCTGTAAACTACTGCTACAGTAAACCTACAGCGTGGGTCCTTCAGGTGACTTGAATAAGTTGACAGATGAGACATGCCTACAACATTGCCACAGTGGTGATGGCTCTCCTGCCTTTCCTATTGTTATGAAACAGACACCAAGCCTGCCAAAGCACATATATGCATTTTCTCACTTACTTACGGCAATATTCACATGAGGCAGGGACTGTGATTATCCCTATTATAGCCTAGAAACCCAAGGCTTTGCAAGGTTATTCAATTAGCAATAATCGCGCCTCGGATAAACCTCATTGGCTACAATACTGCCACTGCGCAAAGCTTTGCAAGGTTATTCAACCTGCACAAGTCCATACAGCTACCAAGTGCTGGAATTGAACCCAGAGCTATCTAATTTTGAAACCCATGCTCTTACCCATTTAAAAATGTTCCCTAAAATCTCCAACAAAACAGGCTGAGGTGCTTTGATTTTGAGGGGAGAGGAAAGTAGTGAAGGAAAGAAGAGATGATCATCTTGAGTTTCCCCTTGACTTAACATTAAATCGAATTTAGCTAAAAAGTCCAGCTGCATTATGTGACATAAGCATTTTCACTGCTAAGTGCTTTTGCAATCATTAAGGGGATGACTTTTAAGTGACAGGCATTCTTCTAAGCAGGCTAGGTAAAGAGTGTGGAGAGGTGTAAAGCATAACCTGGAACTCTTGAGAACTCATCAAACAACCGTGGCCTTCCCCAGGTTTGACACTGGAGATGCTCGACAATGCCAAGTGTGAGGAAGAACAGCTTATGTGCGCCGAGTATAGCATGGATCAAAAGCCCTCCATCTAAAGACAGCATCAGAATGTCTGCTGAGCAACCTGCACAAAGACAGCGTGAGAAGGGTCAGCAAAGTTGAGAGGGCATCATGCCTAACATTGTCTTACGGGGCAAACTGTTGGGAGAAGCCCGTCTGGGACAGAAATGAGGGGTCTCTACAGTCTTGGGTGCAGACTTGTGAAGGAAAAGGAAACAATAGCAAGTCACAGAGGCACTGTGGAAAGTGCATGGGCTATGGTGCCAACCTGGGTAGGGTTCTCAGTGGTTACATTGGTGGGTGGGAAAAGAGAGCCAGTGTTGGCCATCCTGGGCCTATGTGAGGATCTTTAAAAGACTCACTGAAGTGAAATTCTACTGAAAGTGGGGTGATCAGAAAGGAGGATGTGAAACACTTAGTAACCGTACAGTTTGGACCTGAACCACCCAATCAGATTCAACAAATATTTATCGATGCCTTGTAATACCCCACTATTTCCATTTTTCATTAACATCACGCTTATTAATGTCTTATGCCTATTACTTTGTTTTTATTTATTTTTTAAAAGATTTTATTTATTTATTTGACAGAGAGAGAGAGAGAGCAGGAGAGCACAAGCAGGGGGGAGGCCCAAAGGGAGAGGGAGAAGCAGGCTCCCTGCGGAGCAGGGAGCCCGACGCAGGGCTGGATCCCAGGACCCTGGGATCATGACCTGAGCCGAAGGCAACCGTTTAACCGACTGAGCCACCCAGGCGCCCCCGTTTTTATTTTTAAACAGTTCTAGCTGACTCCTATTGTATGACTTTGGTTTATCTGGATGTGTGGTTTAGTTGACTCTACAGTATCACCTTAGCAAACAGTAAGTGGTGTACATAAATACGCCTCTGTGCATACATACAAATATATTATTTCATCTTAAGTTATCAGGTTTATTGACCATTACTTTTTCTCCTTGAAAAGGCATGTTGGAACTTGGTCTTGTAACTGCAACTCTTCCAGAATTCTTGGTATTTCTCAAACTAGGGTCTGTGTACCCTGGGCTCTGTGGATGTTTTCTTGGGAGTGAAAAGTTCCATGAAAAATTTTAAATTTCAGATTTATACTTTGATGATACTCTCAACATATTTGTTAACCAGTTATAAAGATGAGATCTCTCTTTGCTGTCAAAAATTTATGCCGTGGCAATTTAAAATTGACATATGCTTTAAAAATTAAGATGAACTAATTCAGTGTTTCTCAAACTTGTTCATGGGGTCCAAGAACACAGTCCTCAGAGTCAGAGGGTTTTTTGTGGGGGTGGAGGGGTTAAGGATTAATGACAATTTTGTTCTCTTTAAAAGGGATCAGTGTAACAGTGAAGTTTGAGGAACATTTTTGTAGATTAATTTTTTTCTCCAAGGTCACAAATTCTTTTCATGTTGGTAGCTTCCATAAAGCTACCTGATTTTCCTTTGTTTTTAGAAATAAATAATTAAAAATTAGCTACATATTAAATATTTATAACACATGTATAAAATTAAGAGAAAAAAATAAATTCACTTGTGCTTACCTCCTAGGTTAAGAAATATAGAACATTACCAATAACTTTGGTGCTTTCTTATATCTTATACTTATGCCTTTTTATTTATTTATATTTTTTTGAGAGAGAGAGAGAGCACGCATGTGCGAGCCGGGGCTGGGAGCGGCAGAGGGAGAGGAGAGTGTGAATCTCAAGCAGGCTCCATACCCCTCGCGGAGCGGACTGGGGCTCCATCTCATGACCATGAGATCATGACCTGAGCCGAAACCAAGATTAAGACGCATAACCGACTGAGCCATCCAAGGGCCCCAGACATGCCTTTTTAAAAAAAGTTCTGTATTTTTCTCTTTTGTTCATTCTGCTTCACCTGGTTGTTGAGTTTGTGATCTTTTTTAATAGTGCTTGAGTTCCTTCCGTGCTGGCGTGTTCTTCCCTGTCAATCCTGTTCTGGATGGGGTACCCCCCACTCCCAATTCTTGTCTCTCAGAGAACCGCCCTGTGCTTCGGGCTTGACACGGCTCTGAGCGTTGCCTCCCGGGCTGCGATGCCTGGGCCTCACTGTGGAGGGGGTTGGGGGGGGGGTTTGCGAAGTGAATGTTCAAGGGCTGGCAATCGTGCCTGCCTCCTGGATAGCCCCTCCCTTGGCACCGATGTGACCTGCAGCACTGAACAGCTGCGCGGGCGCTCCAATCCTATGCCCCACAGTGGCCGGACGGAAGGCAACAATAGGTTTGGGAAAATTCTGGGGGAGAAGAGCATAACTAAGATGCCTCATCCTGCACGGCACACAATGCGCTTCCCTCTGGTTTGCCAATACTTCCTCCTTTACACCCACCCATCTTCTGTCTCCAGGAATTGCTCAGTTTTATGTGAGCTTTCCCAGATCCATCAATTTCCATTTTGCTTTTGAGGCATCTCTCTGATGGAGTATGGAAGAAGGGGGATGGCGGCCCAAGTGAGTGTGTCATCTTCTTCTAAGTTTATGTATACTGCTATAATGTGTTTGAATATTGGCAAAGTATCCATTTATATTTGTCAGCAGTCCCGGATTTGTCTGAGACATATTTATAAAATGATGCTTCCAAGATGCCTTGCATTCCCTGGTAAAATGAGAATTAAGATTTTCTGCGTAAATATTATCCCTAATTTTTCTAAGATTATTTTATGTCAGAGAGGCTGGTGAATTGAAAAATCCTGAAATTATATGCTTAATAAAATTTACATAAAGAGTTTTCTAAACTTTTCCCTTATAGGCTACAGAAAAAAGTAGAAAGCAATCTAGTTCTCTTGCAGGGAACTGAAAAACATGTATAAAACTATTCCTCATGTATGTAATCTATTTTCTATTAAGAAGTAAGGTTTTCAAAGGCTTGCCTCTGATTTAGAAAGCTAAAAAATTTTTTTCATTACAATCTCCCCAGATCATTTGAACATATTGTGGAACTTAACTATTAGGGGATATTGTTTAGGGCCCCTAACAGCATTGTTTTCCCTCTTTAAACTAGAGAAAAGTCAATAAAATGTTATCCGGGGGTTTCTGAGTTGGGAAACCTGCAGCAGGGGGAAAGCATATTTCCCTGCCAGGGACATTTCATTGCCAGGGACAGATGTCACATACCCCAACAATCATTCAAAATCTTGGGAATATTCTGTCGCTGTCACATCACAATTGATGGATGTAGCTGGGGGTTAAAGGGCCCGTGCACAGGGAGGTGCAGGTGAGGACCGCCCCCCCACCAGGACCACAGCGTCATTGCCCTCAACCCCCCTCATCTCCTCAACAGAAGAGCTCTCCGTGTGATGGAATCCCCATGGATGATAAAGAACAAACATGCCCGATTTTGAGATTGCTTATAGGCAAGCATTTGGAAACTCCAAATATAAAAGGCTTATTATAAACAGATTCCATCTCATTTTTAAGCAAAAGCCATTTCAATATTTTCAGAATGGGTGATGAAAACAGTACAAAGATATTAGATGCTGTTATTCACATGGCACTGATGAGGAACTTTTTCAGTGAGATGGGTCTCTGCTTTTAGAGAAATGATCAAAGTAAAGATACTCATGGTTCTTATTATTTTAAACCTTATTTGTGGGACGACTACGCAGGGAGAAGCTTTGGTCCTTCTGAATTAAGAGCTAAACAAAAACAGCAGAGTTTCTACAATCTATGGCCCTCGGCGCAGTTCTGCTGGAGTCAGAGGATGAACGTCTCGATGATATATGACGTTCAGATTTTATCTACAACCTTTGTTAGCTCACTGCAGAATCCCTGTGGAAGGTATTTTCATTCATGTTTATACCTACATAAAACCCGGATGGCTTGAAATCCCAGAATAAGTATTTTATTCACTACTCTGATTTTCAAGATTTATTTAAAAAAAAAATGCTAGATAATTGTTAGGGCAGCTCAGAAGAACTGTGTCCGTGAAGAGCCCCTCATGGAGACTCTGTGTCCTCAGCCACCTGCAGAGGTCTGGCCCAAGCACCCACAGTGCCTGGGCCCACATTTTCCACAGGTCACAGGTGACCCACATAAAAACATCCCCGGGCTTGGAAAATGTCCTCTGATGTGGTTTCCTTTTTATTACATACTCACAGAGTACTCACTGGAAAACAGAAGATAGCTATTCATTAACTCTACACTTTTTTCTCTTGCAGAGATGACACTGACCACCTCTGACCGCTGAAATGGCAGGACAAATCTCCTCCCTTGAAGTCCTGAACCTGGATCTAGGTCAAGGACATTACTGTCCTGCCACTACCTTCCCCAAACAGTCAACAGTATAATCCAAGGAAGTAGAGCTTTGTATAATGCCCAGAGACACCCCCAACCCTCCCGGTGCGGATCTGAAGTTCTCTGATCACGGAAATGTATTAGTCAACTCCTAAATTTTTTTTTTAAAAAGATTTTATTTATTTATTTGAGAGAGAGAGACACAGCGAGAGAGGAACACAAGCAGGGGGAGTGAAAGAGGGAGAAGCAGGCTTCCCGCCGAGCAGGGAGCCCGATGCAGGGCTCGATCCCAGGATGCTGGGATCATGACCTGAGCCGAAGGCAGGCGCTTAACGACTGAGCCACCCAGGCACCCCACTCCTATGTTTTTTTTATATTGCTTTTGACCCCAGCCAAAGAGCCTTGCAGCCTCAGTTCCATAAAGGGACAGGAAAGGCACTGACCAAGTGGTATTCAGCCCCCTTCTTAGTCAGGAACCTTATAAAGTCTCCCCATGTTAGGCTGAGGGGATTCAAGCTGAGAAAAGGATGTTACATTTCAGACGTCATTTTTGAAAGTCTGAGGAGTTAGGAATTGTTCACAGATAACTATGCTTCCTCTGATACATTTCATACATTCATAAGCCCTAGATAAGATCCCTTGGTCTGAGAAGTGAGGCAAACATACATATATGTTAAAAATATCTCTGGACTGTCCTCTGTCCAGGCTTTCATCTGGTACGATACCGCTGGCTAGTGGTGGTCACGGAGCTGGGCACCAGGATAGCCATAGTAAGAGAAGGCTGGATGCAAACAAAGAGAGGCCTAGGATTTGGCAGATGTTTAGTGACAGGCTGTGGCTGGCAGGAGGCTCGGTGTCCAGAGCTGAAGCTCACACAATGGGAGCCCAGGGAAGGGATGTGCGCACAGGGGGAGTCTCCTTTTCAATGGGCTTCTTGTTTCATACTTTGCATAATGCTCATACATGAGCTATAAGACTTATTTTTAAAAAGTGAGATTGAAAAGGCATAATCATGTCTTATGCATGTCACTCGATGAATATCTGTAGATGGGATCTGAAAAGATGAACAGTAAATTCTCTTCCAAAATTTCCTACTGCTATGATTTAAAAAATGTCCTATGTATGTATCAACAGACTCTCTACCAAGCACCTTATATCTGGTATAAACATTACAACCATACACTCTAAAAGCAAATTGGATTTTGAGCTGAGGTCCCAGTGTATTTTAAGTGTCTGCTGAAGAGACAACAATGTTGACTTGCCCCTCTTGTGACTATCTTGTTGGAAGCTACAGCACGTAATGAGAAATGTCAAGTCCCAAGATCAATGAAATTTTGGGCTCCAGGGATTCAACAGGAATAGCATTGATCCTTTTAAAGAACACCAGTCAGAGATGGGTTGTGATATATTGCGAAGAGGGGCTCAGGAGGATAAACGGCCAAGTCCAAGATACCTACCTGACAAAAAAATTCAATCAGCTTTTAGCACAAATTGCCTGCTCTGCTCTCCTTTCTTTCATGCAGTAGGCTGATTCCAATTAGAGTGCGCAAATTAATTTTTATCACTTCCAAATTAGTTTCAGAATTTGTGCAAAAGAGTGTTTCAGATGAAAGCATCTGTCCCTCACATCTCTGCGATTCTGTTATCTAGTCAGGGGCCTATTTAAATCTCCAAGAAAATTTTCTATGTTCAAAGTCCCAAGTTTGAAAGAGTAACACTGGATATTAGTATTAGAAAATATATTCATAAAACAGCTGTAATTCAACTGCAACCTGTGCTTGGTAGCACCTGCTTATTTCTTTTATGGTCTGAAACTCTTGATCATAATCTGCTTATAGATGTTCATCGTCTTTGTGGCGAATCCAGTAAAAGTATAAAAATAACTAGGAAAAGACTATTTCTGAGATGTCTGAATTATTCACAATAATATATTTGACTCAATGAAACCATAAACTCTTTCTGCACCTACCTAAAAAAACTACAAGTATTAGTTGTATTTTCTCTGCGGTACTAATAGAGCTCTCCATTAAAAAAGAATAATGACAATGCAGAAGGGACATAAATATATTAGCCACTTGAATTAATCTTGAGAAAGTGATCAAGTGAATCCTATCATTTTATGTTGCACTGAATGAATAAGATTCAGCCTCTGACATACAAAGCAATTCAATGTCCACACCAAGACCAAACCCCTGAATTCTAACGGCTACTGGCATATTATGTTCCACACTAGGACTTCCCCCTTCAAGTCTAGGTTAATATATACAACCCTCAAAACCTAAGGGCATTGTGTCGCACACTTTAATATGAATTTAGACATAACCAGCTTTTTGGTCTTGAGTAGCAACGCATTATAAGATAGAAAACACACAGCCTGATTCTCTGACCTGTGAATTGGTAGCTAGAATAGATTAAACTGGGACAGAAAAAAAAAATCTTTTTCTTTCATGTTGTGAGTTTTCTGATGGCAAGGACTATGTCTGTGTCAACACCCATGGCTGATCCCTGATGTGACAGGCAATTCAGTGTGGGCTGTGACTGCCTTTACAAAAAAAAAAGCGCATTTACCAGTATATGTGGTCTCTCTAGTCATGCATACCTGTGCTACCAGGTTGGCTATTTTAACAGACTCTGAGCCATAAATCACTCTATCAAGTACTAGAGATGACTAATTATTAATTTTTTACTATTATAATTATCCATATGGTAAAAAGCTGACACCAATTTTTAACGTAATTATTATTTTGTACCCAAGATGTAAGACTAAACATTTTGTAGTATGATACCAAATATTATCTGATGGCAATTTATGATTCATGTAATAAATACTCAATGTGTTCAGTACATTCAAGCAGAAAAAGCAGTTTGTTGATTAGTATAATATGGGTTTTTGGAAACTCCAGAAGGCCAGAGACTTTGACTATCCAGCTTTCCCAGAGGCTAAGATAGGACCAGCACCCAGTAGGCCTTCAATACATGCTTGTTGCTTGCCTAACACTTTAGGTGATCATCCTGTTTCTTCTAGAAGAGCATTTTTCCCCCCTTATATTAAGGATGATGGATGAAATAAAGCCATATGACATACGTCCATATTAAATGTTCAAGAAGTCTTGGCAGGGTGGGTTTTATAAAGTCATTTAGGGTCATAATGATGACAATAGTTTTGACCAAAAATAAATTCTTATTAATGGAGGCAACAGTAAAAGATATGTATCAATAACATTCTTAATTTCTTAAGGATAATCTTGTCTTTGTTGAAAGCCTAAATAAAATGCTGCAATTAACAAATACAATATTCACAATTTTGTTCTTAAGGATCAATATAAACATTTTTATATATATAGCTCCTGTTGTAGGGAACTTTAACCAGTCTAAGTATTACTACATTTAATTTTTCTTGATAACTGATGGACTAAAGCAACTTTCGTTAACCATCTTTTCATTTAAAAGATCATCAGAAAATCACATTAAAATTAAGTAGCTAACACAGACAATTACTATAACTTAACATGTAAAAAAATTCTTTACCTCATAGCAGTATGATATGTAAAATATCTTATCTCAGCTACCAGGTGGTAGCTTTTAAGAAATGAATCCTCTTTTGGGAACTATCATTTTCATCATTTCTGAGCTCCAGTGTGAAGATGTTAGTTAATGAGATTTCAAGCACTCTTCTGTTTCTTAAAAAAAAATTTGTTATCTAAAATCTTTTAATTTTTATCAATATAGATGGAAGATACTACACAGACCTGCTGCTTAATTTGACTTTTCTAATGAATACTACACTACTATGAAAATGAAGATGTGTAAATACGCAAAAATAAATTTAGATAAAATATATGTGATAATGTGCCATGCTTGAGAATGAGAAAGCCATCCATGGTAGATCAAGTGTCTTATACACATGTACACACACACACACGAATTCTGCTAAAAATGAAGTTTCTGGGTTTTTTAATGGTATGGTTTTAGAAAAGAATAAATAAGGAGATTAACTTTTTAGTTTAGAGTATGATATCTGTTATAATGTAGAATTGGTAGCTAATTGTTTGAGCTGGCTGGAAATCAAGCAACACCGAGTATTTTTTTCCTCAAACCAGTTTGTTTGTTCACAACTTGGTTCACAACTTAGAGCAGAGGCTGATACGCATAATGCACTACTTTCTCTCACTCAGTGTCTATGCTAAGAGACGTTACTCCATGATATACTTCTAGTTTCTTTATCTGTTGGTCTTCAGCTCCAGCAGCAAGAATGAAACCTCACATAATATTTGGTTGCATCTGGTTCATCCCCCACTACCTTCATTCATATATTTCATTTTATATATATTTCATTTTCTTCTCTACTATGATAGGGCCTTCGCTCCTATCAATCAAAAGCCATTTCCTCTTTTTGCAATATTCTTGTCAAAATGCTTAAGAGCGGGGGTGGGTGGGACTTGAAGGGTGGACAGACGTACAACTGGGCTTCGATCCTCAGCTTTCTCATAGGCTGGAATGAACAGACCAGGGGTGGCAGCCTCCCGCCATGCAGCTGAAACACAGCATCTCATCCATTTGGCAACTACTCTTTTTTTTTCTTTTAAGATTTTTTTTTAAATTTTATTTATTTATTTGAGAGAGACAATGAGATAGAGAGAGCATGAGAGGGGGGAGGGTCAGACGGAGAAGCAGACTCCCTGCCGAGCAGGGAGCCCGATGCGGGACTCGATCCCAGGACTCCAGGATCATGACCTGAGCCGAAGGCAGTCGCTTAACCAACTGAGCCACCCAGGCGCCCCATTTTGGCAACTACTCTTACAACATTTCAGTGGCAGATACCCAGCATTCCTGGAAAACTCTTATCTCTGTCTTGTCATAAAGAGGACCCAGACTCATGGTTCAGTTTGTTTGGAGGTACCGTGTAAGCTGTGACCAGCGTATGAATTACAAGTAGAATTGCCCTGGTTTAGGTACTTGTCATTATCAACACTGTACAGACACCATTATTTTATAGGAAATATTTGCACTGAAACTACTGAAAGCTTGGTAATTAAAAACAGTGATTATTGCTAGGCAATCTCTTATCTAGTTCTTCATTTAACAATATATATTTTTTAAAGATTTTATTTATGTATTTGACAGACAGAGACACAGCGAGAGAGGGAACACAAGCAGGGGGAGTGGGAGAGGGAGAAGCAGGCTCCCCGCAGAGCAGGGAGCCCGATGCGGGGCTTGATCCCAGGACCCTGGCTGGGACCATGACCTGAGCTGAAGGCAGACACCTAACGACTGAGTCACCCAGGTGCCCTTCATTTAACAATACTGAAAACCCTATTATGTGTATCACTATCCCAGGAACCAGAGATTTAAAATGGAAAGGGAGAGACTCGTGATCCATTTTAGTGTTTCCTCAGAACAACAATTCCAAAGAATAATAACTGTTCTGCCATGAGCAAAAGAGGCCATGGAAAAACACGTTTGAGAAATTGTGGGTTAAACAAATTTCAACAGATTTGTTTGTGTAAGTAAGACTTTCAGAACTTACTTACATAGTAAGAGTAAATGCACTGTTTTCTAAAATTATTTTACCCTGGAGTCCCCCCACTTTTTCCCTACAGGATATCAGGGAGTACTGTTGAATAAAAATACTTAGGAATCATCACAAGCAAAGGAACTGTCTTACTCAGTTTTTGCTGTCCGGGTGCCTAGTCTGAAGGGAGTACCCAATCATTGTTAAACGAATAAACGGAGAAATTTACTAGACTGTGTGGTAGGAAGTAATAAGTGTCCTCACTGAGGCACAAATAAAACCTTATAGAATTTCAGAGGAGGGAGAGAATATATTCAGTTGAGAGAAATTATACAAAGTTTAATGGATGAGGAGATACTGAAGGAAATTTCTGAAGGATGGAGACATTTGGAGGTTGGGAAGACTGCCAACTACAGGGTCAATCTGGAAATTTCCCCAAGTTGAAGGTTACAGTAGTTACTCTTTTTATACTCTGACCATAACAACATTCTAGCAAAGATTTTTGCCACCTAAAGCTTTCATATTTTAAAAACTAATGATGTATTGTATGGTGACTAACATAACAAAATAAAGTAAAATAAAATTAAAAAAAGAATGCTTATAACCCTAGGAAGAGCTGTTAGAAAAATAAAAAAAGCAAAATATATTTAAAGAAACTTGTAGTCTGATGGGACACTTCTACACAAATACTCACTGCTGTTAGGGTTGTCTCCTATGATATGGTGTCGCCCACTCCAGTACCAGAGAAGCAGGGTAGCATCTCGAGACCCAGACACAATGTAGCAGTCCCCGCCTATGTATGACTCAGACCTGGCCAGGCACGTGACCACATCCCAGTGGCCAAACACGATCTGAGTTAATTTCCCTGAAACACACAAAAAACGGTAGGTTTAATTCATTTGTTATTTTTCTTTAAATGGTAATAAGCTTAACTTTATTTTACTAGATTTGTGAAAAGTGAATCTGTAAATGTGAAAATTTATAAGCTAATTCAAATCCAGCTACAGATGCTTTCTTGAATTTCTTCTGAAAAATGATACAAGAATGTTCCTTGGGATTTTTAAGGACATGACTTCGAAAACAACACAATCATGATTTTCATTCTCCAGGAGTTGGGCCAGACTAAGGGGAGGTTTAAGGTCTTTTACTGGACTTGATTTGGGGAAGGGACAGTAGTCCCGTTTGTGCTATGAAATCAGGACTCATGCTAATGTTTGGAATGGATAGAGTTATAATGAGTTACTTACAACGTGAACATTTAATTTGAATCTTGACACTCAAGATGAAAATGCGTACATTATTAAGCATGATTTTATTTTAAGCTCTGGGTCTAACAAAGGCATTTTGAAGAGAAAAAGGTATTTCATAGTTAAGCTTACCTGTTTCTGTAGAGTAAACCCTGAAGCTCTTATCCCAGAAACCACAGATAAGAATATAGCGATTATCTGCTGTGACCACAAAACAATGTGCATTGATTTGTATACTCTGATCAACAAGGTCCGTGATCTGCCGTTTGTTCACACCAGAGTTATTGGCTAAACATACACAGAAAAAAAGAATTTAAAGAAGGATTCCACAGGAGGTTCATCAAGGAATATTTTTATGCTTCTTTTATCTAGAAATGGGTTTTTAAGGCCATAAGATTATTAACATTTTAACATTTCCCCAGGAGGAATAGAAGCTTAATTTTTAGTAGCAGTGGTTATTTATAAACCATTTTAAATATCTAAAAGTTGTCAGAAACTTCTCCCCCAATAAATAAAAACAACATGAAGACTTCAGATAATGAATTGAAAATAAAAATACTGAGATTCCTTGAATTCTATCCATGTTCCCTACGCACAAGTTCATTAGTGTCCAACAAGTTCTGTAATCAGGAGGAAGAAATATTGTGTGAAGTATGGTATAGAAGGAAAAAAAAGTCTTAATAGTTGCCCCAATCTGTCATCTTCTGATGGCATTTACAATTCATGTGGAAAAAAGAGGGGAGAGGTTTGAGCAAGGGATGTTGTTATGTGGGCAGCCCCACAGGGAGCTTTAGGTCAGCAGCTTTAAAGACCTGGATTGTCAACAGACAGAAGGCCTTTCCAGAATGGGCTGGCAGGGGAGGAGACGAACAGAGAAGATGGGAGAGGGACTGGGGAGGAAGGAGACAGGCAGAGACTCCGGTGGATAGCATTGGGGCTGAATCTGAATAAAGTCAGGAACTCAGAGACACCGTCTGATTTCCCTAGTGCCTGTCTGCATGCTAGCCTGTTCCGTTCTCTGCGCTGTCCTTTCAGGCTAAATCCCTGGGCTGAATTCTTAAACAGGAGATGCAGATGATCACCCACACCCTCTCACGCCAATTAGACTGAAGTGCTACTCTTTGTGGATTCCCACTAATGCTATAATAATAACAACGGCCAGGGAGGTAAGCCAAAAAAAATTATACCAAGAAAGGTAGCAAAGAAAAAGAAAACCAAAGGTTCTGAGTCACTAGAAAACTGTGTAATTGGTCCTTGATTAATTAGAATAGAGCTGCTAATTTTTCCATGGTTACATTCCTGCTGCATGTGACACTGTCAATGTTTCTTAGACAAAGGAATAGCTGGAGTAGACTCTAAAATATTCCCAGTCCTAGACCTTATCTCTTCCCAAAGACATGTAAATGCTATTCTGCGTAGGGGTATAAGTAACTAACTTAAATGACTGCCTTTTAACTTATTTCTGGGTTCAAAGATGAAGGGAGAATTAAGAAATATAAGGAAAGATATACCATAACTTGCATATGGCTTTATACTTTTTCAAGGCATTTTTTGTTTTTTTCTAATTTAGTTCTCTACATGATCCCATGAAAAAGTCAGGACAAACATCCTGATCAGTCATCTTGCAGATAGGAAATTGAGGCCTAGGAAAAAGAAGGTGCTTGTTCTGGATCATCTGCTAATAAATGTGTATATGATTTAAAAATATTTCCGTTATCTTTTGTAAAGAGTTATAGCTCATAAGTTTGCAATTCATATGAAATCTTTAATTAAAAAAAAATTGGCCCTATTGAAAGGAGATTTCTAGAAAAGATGCCTTTCATGTTAGTTCTCTTTAATGATTTTTTTGAGTCCTCACATATTTTAAATATTTTAAATAATATATAGTTGTTAAAAAATAGTTTAGGCTGAAGGAAAGGACAGTTTGGAACGATTTGCCTTGTTTAGAGCCAACTTAAATGATCTCCTAAAAAGAAAAATCAAGAAAATGCCATAAATAATTGCTTAAATACCAAAAAGTTCTTAGATGGCATATTATGATCTACACAGCTCCTTGATGGTAATTCAATGTTATTTGCACACTAATTTTATGGCAGAAAAATTATCATTCGACTACCTTTTGTAATAAGTAACTACATAGGAATCTGTGGACAGTCAGCATTCATGAAAATGTATTTTTGTTGTTAACGTACCAATTAGGGGGTCCATTTCAATGGGAAGATGATGAGCTTGATCCAAAGAGTATCCTGGAGCTCCTCTGAGGCCTAAAGTTTAAACAGAAGGAGAAAACTACCACAAAAGTCTCAGAAAAGGAACTTCCTAATAAGCAGTGTTTTATGATGATTGTAGAAAAGGTGTATTGCTTAAAAATTATTTGGCAAATTGTTGTAAGAATGATGGCCATACTACACATCTTTGTAGATACTCTCAAAAGAAACCATCACAACAGGGACGCTGGCTTCTATGTCAGATGTAGGAAGCTGGAAAGAGTGTTCTCATCCCAACAAGAAGAAGCCGCATATAACAGAAGATCACAACATTTCTTGAGCCCATCAGAGAGCTAAGATCCCGGGCAACCAATGAGCTTGAAATTTCTGAAGCTGTGTCTGCAAGCGAGGGTGGGCGTGAGCATGGCAGGGCTCACCTGGGCCAGGGCAGAGGGGAAGATGGGGCTTCCATTTTCCGTCAATAGATGGCAAGTCAATTGAAGGTAAAAAATGGAGCCACACCTAAGACCTTACGCTCAGGGAAAGCTACTACCAGAGGATTAATATTTAGGGCCTGACTGAGTTATTAGTCATAATTTTTTTACATGTGATTACATAACATATATAATACTTTTGAACAATGCTAAAGAAAAAATTAATCCTTTACAGTTTTTTTCCTCAATGCAAAATATTTCTAGAGGCTCAGACTTCTGTGAATAATAAAGTTATATATTTTTTAAAGATGTCTATTGCATCTTTCTGATCAAATGGAATTAGTTATACCTCATGTTGATATATCACCAATAAACATAAAATAAGTGCATTTAGAAATTCTTAGAAGAATAAGCTATGATATACCTGATACTGTTTTTCAGAGCAATACAGAAGTCAATAGAATAGAAAAATTCAGATTAATTTACCATGGCTTATCCATTTAGTCCTGGAGACAGTGAGAGTCCTGGGGTTTCCGAGGATATCATAAGGGATGAATTTGGCCAATTAAATCATTTGGTCACATTGACTTCTGTCCCAGTTAGGTAAGTATCAATATGTCTAATTTTGATAATAGAATCCTATCACTTCAAGATGTACCAGCTGGAACTCTTGGGAATGAGTTTAAAGAAAACACACATGAAATCACTGAACAATTTAGATTTTGTCTTTTCTCAAAGACTCTCAGCTCAAGGAGGGAGACGGTGTCTGTCTTGTTCATTGCTGTGCTCATGGCTATTTGACACAGAGTGGCCATTCAAATATTTGCTAACTAAATTAGTGAAGTGGAAGAAAGAGGATTTGAAACCAGATTCAAACTCACTTTTGTTTAATATGGGATAAAAGTGGTTTTTCTTTTTTCCTGTGGGGCAAGCATAGGGTAGGGTGGGAGGACCTGAATTAGTTGTAGACCTGCTTCAATTTACCGAATATTTATTGAACACTTAACCATCAGGCAAGCATTCTGTGAGGCCCCAACACAGAGCAACAGTGGATAAGACAGACAAGACTCCTCTCGTCAGGTCTGGCACCGATTTGCTCTGCTGCTGTCTGTAGATAATCTGGCATACCAGCTAGCCCCCAGCGCACTTACCTTCACTTACCTGCACCTCCTAAGACCCCTCTAGTAAGTGACGTGCTTGGACACACATACCTACTGTGTTGTGCCATCGATTCACCGCAAATAGCCGGCTGCAGGTCACGGTCACCACCGCAGGGATGGTCAGGTGGGGCAGCGTGTTGGCTGCCACGTGGGTCACTGGAGAATTTGATGGGAACTTCAGCACCATGATCACATCCTGTTGCATCTGATCTTTAAACATGAGTGGACTCTGTGGAAGGAAACACTGTTGAATAGAAAGGGAAGAGAGCAGAAGAGAACAGAAGGGATAACACAGTTAGTGAAAGCTCTGGGGAGACGGAGGTTAACACAGACGAGGCTAGCATGAGCAGAGAGCAAAGCAACCCGAACTTCCATCCGGGGAGGATGGCACGGGGAAAGGGGCAAGGGCCCTGTGCTGTCGCCGGCCGAGGACACGAGATCATTCACGACCAGCCTCTGTCTAAGCCTCTCGAGACTGCGGGGTGAGACGTGAGCTCCCAGGTCTGTCTCCTGATGCAGTGGCATTATTCAGTGCGGTGAAAACATCAGTTGAGCGGAAAAATTAGTGACGTCAGGGACTGACACTGTTTACATGAAAGATAAAGTGAATGGACTGATACTTTCATTTTTTACCTGGTTGATCTGGGGTCACGGCTGCAATCTGAATAACTAAAATGTACTAGCCTTCCCCGTTAGAGCTTTGCACGCGTCTCTGCTGTGGCAATCCTGACTGCTTATGGCTGACGCCTCCTTTCTAGACTGTGCGCTTGCTAAGGGCTACCCCCTTTTCCTTCCTTCGGTCTGTGCTTTCAGATGTCTAGCATGTGACTCGACAGACAGCAGACACTATCGATGCTACAGTTCCAGCAACTATAAAACACCATCAATACTCCTGCATCGAAAGCCCAAAATGGGGACGCTGGAAATAGCCATCATGTTGCGTTCATAAATGTTCTGTAACTGTTTTCTATATGTATGAAGTGTCTGCTCCACGAACGTAGAAGGTTTAGGTTTCCTTTATGAGCAGTTCCATGCCAATTTAGTCTCTCACAATTTTCCCCAGGAAAGCAATGAATCCTGACTGGGCACTTCTCCAGGATAAGTATTTTTATTATTATTATTAAACAGAGACAACTAACACGGGAATAAAACTCTTTTGCCAAAGCATTTCATAAAATAAAGTGTTAGAGATATTCTCTTAGACAGCTTATTAAAAATACTTCATCTAGGGGCGCCTGGGTGGCTCAGTCGTTAAGCGTCTGCCTTCGGCTCAGGTCATGATCCCAGGGTCCTGGGATCGAGTCCCACATCGGGCTCCCTGCTCAGCGGGGGGTCTGCTTCTCCCTCTCCCACTCCCCCTGCTTGTGTTCCCTCTCCCGCTGTGTCTCTCTCTGTCAAATAAATAACATCTTTAAAAAAAAATTCTTCATCTAAGGCTTGAGGCTCCAAGGCCACACCCCCATGTCTACACTGTGACTGTGTGTTCATGTGGAACCGTGTGCTTGGTATCAACCTCTTTGCTTTGTCACATGCAAAGACCAATTTCAAGCAGAAGAGTTCATTAGTGACCAAGGGGGCTGAAGCTGTTGGAGCCATTGTAGAGAGAAAAAACATGTTTTCGAACACATTGATTTGTTTCACTAGGAGTTTGGCCATCGATTCGTTGAAGGTCTGGAGGATGCAGCCCCCTCTGTGTTGCCAGTTCCTTAGCGTCATGTCTGACACACAGAAGGAACTCAATACGAATTTATTAAGTAACTGAGAAAATAAATGAAAGGTCTGAACAGTACTTCTGCCACAAAATAACAGCTTATAAATTTGTTTGCACATATACTATGGACCATATTTCAGAGCTCTTTACTCCAAAATTAGGGTACTTGCTGCCTTGATAACTGCCTAGAAAAATGGATGAACTTTAATTCATTTTGCAAACACGTTCTTTTACCTTCAAGCATTTTTCACTTCAGTAAAGGAATCAGTGGAAACCCACAGCTTAAAAAATAAAATTCCTTCTACAGAAATTTCTCAGAAAAAATGTACCATCTTCAAATTAAAGAGGGAAATGTACAATTTGCGAATAAACTGAAAAAGGCCTATTTTGTCACGAAAATGAGCTTTTAAAATTCAGATTAAGGGACGCCTGGGTGGCTCAGTTGTTAAGCGTCTGCCTTCGGCTCAGGTCATGATCCCAGGGTCCCGGGATCAAGTCCCACATCGGGTTCCTTGCTCAGCGGGGAGCCTGCTTCTCCCTCTGCCTGCCACTCCCCCTGCTTGTGCTCTTTCTCTCTCTGGCAAATAAATAAAATCTTTAAAATAAATAAATAAATAAATAAAATAAAATTCAGATTAAAATGAAAAGAGTATTACCTCAGCCCTTGTAAAACGGGAATAAAAGCTTTAATACGAGCAGGGAGTGGTGCTGATGATACCAGCTAACACTTATTGAGAACGTATTGCACAGGTGCTGGTCTAAGTGCTCTACGGGATTAAGTCATGATATTCTCAGGGCAGATGGTATTTTTGCTTTCATGTAACAGATGCTGCAACATAAACAGGGAGGTTAAACACCTTGCCCAGGTCATTCCCTAGCTAGAGGCAGAGCTGGCGTTTGACCAGACTGGCTCCGGAGCCCTTGTTTTTAACTCTCCTGCCTCTGCAAGTTACCTCTGTATTTCTGCCCTCTTCTTAAAATGAGCTACTCCCCCTACTCAACCTTGCCCCAAAAGATTAAATTGGGCCGTATCATATTGTGTTGATATTATATTTTCATCCTACCTTATAAATCAAATCTAATTCTGGTGCCTGTATGTGTCTGAATGAGTTTAGGCAGAGGCATATAGAGTCAGAGAAGAGGGCAATTGTTGTGAACCCCAAACTGGGCGAGCGGGGCAGGACTTAAAGGTAAGAACCGCATTCCCCTCTGTGTCCCTGCAGGGTATCAGCATCTACTGAGCCTAAAGACTTAACCAATACATCGAGAAGCCTTTAAAAGCGCTGCTGAAATGATGATCTTATTTGATGCGTACCCAGGTACAAAGAAAGCAGAAAACTTTCTTTTCAGGCTGCTCTGTCTTACCAGGTGCATGGCAGAGCTCCGAGGCGGATGTGGCTCAATAAGCAACTGAGATGGCGTCTGTCCAAAGTTCTGTATCTGGGCCTCCATGGCCTGCAGGGGAAGGAGAGTGATTGTCATAATCAATATGCATCAACGAGAGAGGTCAACACACTCCCTGACAATGCAAGTGGATCCCAAGTCAGCCATGAAAGAAGTCCAGAAAATTCACCGGGTGCTCTTCTCTCAGGGTGCAGAATCATCCAAGTGTTAGTATTTTGTAGACAGGCTTTGCTTTCTCCTTCCAAACATGCTTCCATTAACCAAGTGGTTATTCTTACGTAGAAGCTGGGGTTAAATGTGGGAGTGTTATGCCTGTGAGTGCATGCAGCTGAGGCCAAAGAACACTTCTAACACTAAATACACCACGTATACCTTAATAAAGTCCTGTGTAAGGAGGAATGTATGGGGATCTCTAATGAAATAAGCTTCTGGGATCTTGGGAAAAAAGAATGATACATAGTCAGTCCACCAATGATACGAAATAAAATTCAGAAAATCATATATTCCAGTCAATACAGAGGGTAATCATTAAGACTTTTGTATAATGATTAATTAATGATGGCCAAATTTTCAATACAAAAAAAATATATTTTAGCATGTCATGCTTTTTTAAGATGAACGCTGAAATATTATTTAATGTCTATAAGGTATGAATTCACTTCTCTCAAAAATTTTTTGAAATTTTAGAGATAACTAGCCCAAAGAGGAAATAATTCTTTGGGCATCTTGAGCTATGAAATATTTTATTAAAGCCTGTGCAGCTAGAAATATTAATGAGATTTTATGGCTCCCAATGAATAAAAATAATCTTGGACCTCAAAATGTCAGGACTGTATAATATGCCTTTTTCTGTGTGTATGTCAAAGATATAATCTTATAGGAGATTTATGTATTTCTTCTATGTAAAATCCTACAGGCGAAAAAAAAATCAATATATTAAGCTAGACTAACAGAAAAGATTCTTCCAAAACACTGTTAGCGTGTAATTTAAGTCAACAAGGAGAAGCACAATATTTACAGTGGTCATTACTCTGTTACCATGCTAATTTTCCCCCTAAAATTGTGTGCAATTTGGTTGCACATAAAAGTGAAATATGAAACTCACTGCTGAGTGCTTAGGAACGCAGGTAAGGTGGTAGATGGCTCTCGACCCTGTGGTGCCACTAATCGCATTCACTGTCTAGAAATCTCATTTATAAAGTACTTAAATTTAACAATCTGTCCGTCTAGACTGCATTTCAAGAAAATGTTTATCAATAAAAATGTGAATTTTCAAATTTATTAGCAATATTAAACATGAATGCATCATTATCTGCCATATTTTAGCAATTGCATAAATGGGGCTTTGGTTCTTTTATTTGCAGAGGCAACAGGATGAATTATTAAATCTCTTTAAGTGCTGTCCAATCTTAACGTATCCATTTATTTGCACGGGGTCCACACATACGCAAAGTGGGACTATTTAAGTAGATCGTACTCACATAGATTCCATCATACTTTATCTCCCCAGTGCAAGATTTACGATTATAAAAGAGGGAAGAGACTGTTTCTGGTTAGGTTCACATCATGAACAATAAACTCCTGAGAGTTACTTGAAAGAAAAAAAAATAGTAATTTCATTGTTAAAGTTGCCCTGGCTAGAAAATGTCCAATACCTAGCTTAATGTATCATGAACAGCTAAAGTCGCTCTAACAATAGGTCCTCTGGCTTGTGTTCCGAATCCTCCAGAAAGGACTGCGGTGGGGTGGGGAGACAGGGGTAAAATTAAATACAGTTCAGTCTCTACGTCAGTGCTTGTACTTAGTAGGTAGCCTTTAAATGGCCATAGAAGGACTAAATCCACAAACATGCTCTGCTTGACTTGATTTTTGTTCTGAAGGGCAAATATTAAAACTATACCAGAAAATCTTAGGAGACTCACTCACTTTCCAGAAATCTATACAGTTCTCTTCAGTGGGCCTACCTCCGATCCTTTTTGGACTGAGGCAGAGTACACACACGTATTTATTTTAAACAACTCTCAAATGGCACCAGGATAAATATTAAGCTGTGATCAAGTTAATATTGTGATTTTGCCCTTTCATTAAGACAATCTATTCCCTACACTTAACATTTATTTATTTATTTTTAATACTAAACTGAATCCCTCTTCCTTGTGATCCAGATCACATGCCTTCATGCCCTAAAAGTTCTTATTCCAATATTTACCTTTTGGCTGTCTTGTAATCCTGTCTACCAGTAATTCCTTAACCCCTGATTTAAAAATATACAGATCTTTCTGATCTTGAAAAAGCATGCTGCCTCCTCTGAGTTCTCTTTCTTGTCACTACCAACCCGTTTGAATGGGGAGTGAGCACCTGCTGATTTTCTTCACCTCTCCCCCGTTCTATGTTTTCTGTTCTCCCCCACTTTTAGAAAGTCATCAATGTCTTCTTTCTGTCAAGAGTGAGGTACTTTGTATGGGAAGGTGCCCAGGGATATACACAGCCCATTCTGTAATCTATGAAGCACAGCAGCTGAGTGGTTGTTCTGAGAACTACTCCCGATGTAGGAGAAAATGCCTCCCCTTCATGCGAACCTTGGGCAGGGTTCTAAATCCTTCCCAGACTCCCTAAATCATAATGAGTGTCCTCCATATTCTCATAGCACTTTTTTTCCCCTTTATCATGAAATTCAACGCACAGTTCTTTACATAGGTCTGTTTGCTCAGACTGTTGATCTTTGCAGGTCAAGGCTGTGACTTACTTCTAAGAGAGTCCAAAATCATTTGCTGAATATAGAAGTGGGGCAACGGTGGGACATTTGTGCAAAACTGAAAGCACAGAAAAGGAAAAGCACAGTAGTAGAGAAAACGTCGGAGTGCTTACTTTTATAATTCAGTACTACAAAGACAGTGACGTCAACAAACGTTGTTAAATGCTTACTCAATGCTGAGGGATAAGAAATCAGATACCAGCCTGTCCTCAAGAAGTCTGCAGCCCACGAGGACATAAGATGAGTGGTAATCAGGGCACACAGTAGGTAGAGGACCACGGTGCAGGCCATCCCGGAGTGCAAGGGAGCCCAGGAGTGATGTCTACGTCAGACTCAGGGTAGAGCAGGGCACAGGGAGAGCAGGGCTGTTAGGAAAGGGGCTTCCAGAAAAGGGACATGAGCTGAGGTCTGAATGATAAGTAGGAATTCTGGCTAGCTGACAGCAAAAAAAGATCATCGGAAGTCGCGTTTTAAAAAAATTCAACATAGGGCACCTGGGTGGCTCAGTCGTTAAACGTCTGCCTTCGGCTCAGGTCATGATCCCGGGGTCGAGTCCCACATCGGGCTCCCTGCTCGGCAGGAAGCCTGCTTCTCCCTCCCCCACTCTCCCTGCTTGTGTTCCCTCTCTCGCTGTGTCTCTCTCTGTCAAATAAATAAATAAAATCTTAAAAAAAAAAAATTCAACATATGTCTATTTTTCTATACATATTCTGCATGGGTTGGAGAGACTTAATCTAGCTTTATTTATTCATAAAACATATACTTATTGAGCACCTACTATGTACTGGGTACCATTTTAGATATTTGTGATAGTCATCAAATGGAACAGATAGAGATTCGGGCTCTCGTAGAGCTTAACGTTCTAGCCAGGACAGCATAGGCACTTACATTCAGCCAGATGTCACCAGCCAGCAGTCCTTGGGCTAGATAGAAGCAGCTCACAGGTATGGTTTCTATCTCAGCCAACATTTATAGGTCAGAAAATTTCAAACAATAAATTGGATTTTTTGGCGTCTCTCAAAAAACCCACAGGAGGTGGTTCATCAGCATTCCTGCACAGCAACACCTGGCTGGTGCCAAGGCAAAGGGCCCTTTTATAATGCCCACAGCTCACAAGACCCAGGCATGTGCTGTCTCCCGGCCCGCTTCACTGGTTTATTCCCTGTCTGACTTCTATAGACTTCGGCATTTGTTAATCCTTTAAAAATCTACTACCAAAATGTTAATTTGTATTACAAGGAAGCTATCACTTTATAGATCTACAGTAGTCTCATGTTCACCCTTGGGGTATATGGTCCAAGACCCCAAAGAATGCCTGAAACTGTGGATGGTACTGAACTCTATGCACGCTCTTTTTTCCTATACATACATACCAATGATAAAGTTTAATGAATATGCATGGTGAGAGATTAACAGCAATAACCACTGATAAAATAGAACAATGATAATATACTGTAATAAAAGTTACGTGAATGTGATCTCTCTCTCAAAATACCTTATGGTACTGGGCTCACCTTTCTCCTTAGGATGATGATGTGAGAGGTAAAATGCCTATCTGATGAGGGGCGCCTGGGTGGCTCAGTCGGTTAAGCGTCTGCCTTTGGCTCAGGTCATGATCTCAGGGTCTTGGGATGGAGCCTCAGCAGGGAGTCTGCTTCTTCCTCTCCCTCTCCCCCACGCACCCCTCACTCCCGCTTGTGCTCTCTCTCAAATAAAATCTTTAGAAAAAAATGACTAACCGATAGGATGAAGTGAGGTAATGAGGTAGGCACTGTGACTTAACATCAAGCTACTGCTGACCTTCTGAGGCTAGGTCAGAATCACTGCTTCCAGAACATGGCTGACCTCAGGTCACTGAAACCGTGGAAAGCCAAACAGTGGATAAGGGGAGCCTACCGCATTGCACTTACCACTGAAGCAAGAATGAACTGATACTGTATGTGTGAGCTCATGACTTTTATAATGTGTATGAGAGAAGAGTAAAACTTGGGAAATAACTCTGTCAATTTAACTTCATCAAATCTCAGCTGTTATCCATTGTGAGAAGTGTCACTAATTTATATACTACTAAGAAGTAAAAGAATGTTGCCAATTCAACTATGATCCACTATTGATTGCAAGACACACTGCGATATGGAGTGTTGAGAAGTGACAATGACAGGCATCTCAGAATCAGTAAGTGATAGTAATATTTTATACATAATACACAGCAACAGAAGTCTTGCACACTTCATATAAATCTAGCATAGGTAATAGACTTAAAACAGAAGATTTTTCAAAACAAATTTGACTGACAAAATCTTTGGTGTTTTACAAATAAGAAAGACCATGTATTTATGGGTCTTTAGTGGGATAAGATGAAAATACGGATCTGCTGATACTTAAATAATATTCTTTCTTAGGCCTTTGTAATCGTTGAATGTGGCATCTTAGACTAAAGCTGCTTATGTGCACACTTTAATTAATTGCGTGTGTGTTTTCTCCCTTTTAACCGGCACTCAGATCAAAACAGAGGGCTTTGGCACGGAACTAGAAGTTTCCATATCTTGAGCTGGGTGGTGTCTTCGTGGGAGTATATATATATACATATACATATATATACACACATATATGTATGTGTATGGGATGGTACCACCCTCGTGCCCCTCCACAGCAATTTTCCCCACGCCTCACCCTCTGCCAGGTTAATCACGATTTTGATGATAATTAAATTGCACCAACAAAATTATCATTGATTATTTTTTCTTTTCTTGAACTTCTGATAAGTAGAATCATACAGTACCTCTTTTCATGCCTGCCTTTTTTTGATCAACATGCCTGGGAGATTCATCTCTACTCTTCTGTGTATCAATGTTTTGTCGTCGTTGTGGCCATTATAGTGTCCCACTGTATCCGTCTACCACAACAGATCGATTCTGTCCATAGGTATTTGGGCTGCTAACAGTTTCAGGTTATCATGAATAAAGTAGCTTAGAAAATTCTTGCACGTGTCTTTTGATGGAGGTGAGCAGTCATTTTTGTTGGGTGCATAACCTAGGTATTGGGTTGCCAAGTTAGAGGGTAGGAATATTTTGTTTTACGGCCGAGTTGTTCTCCAAAGTGACTCTACTGATTCTGTGTATTTATTTGTATAAGTATCTGTGAATGCAGAATGCAGTGGTCAAAGCTGTAAGTAAAGTGATGATTCAGACTATGTGATCTTTGAGGGTACAGATCTGCTGAAACTCTTACATAGCAAACTCAACTTTATCTCAGAAAATAATCATATAAGGAAATCCGCTTAATTTCCTCACCAGGAATTGTTCAGATAGGAACGATAAGTAAGTTAGTTTCTTAAGAGTTTTATATCTTAATTGTTATATGGATTCTTACTTATTCTTATAAAAACTATTTGGTTGAATACTGAGCTGTTACCATGTACTTAGTATTTATTTATTTATTTTTAATTAATTTATTATTTTTTTTGGCATTTATTTTTCTCCCCAGCTAAGACTCATCAAGAAACAGGTAGGTCATAAGATTAGAAAAAAAAAGTTTCTTTTTTTTTCCCACTCTGGAGGGACATCTAAAATATGGAATTTTTCAGGGGTAAGCAGAGAAGTAAAGAAAAATGTGACCTAAGTTATGAAGAGCAGCACAAAATAAGTAAACCTGAACAGGACTTTCAGATTTCATTACACACATAGGACACATAACTCAGTTTTACCTGCTTATATGTAATACAAAGCTCCCATGAGGGCACGTTCCTATTAGGGACAGTTTCCTGTTTTTCTCCTCCCTACTTTCTTGTTAGGCCCGCTTTGTAAAATCCTTCCTGACCCACCTACCAAGTTACAAAATTACCCACATTTTCACAAGCTCTCCTTTTTTTCTCCCTTATTTTCAACCAGCTCTGTCTTAGGCTTATGTTACTTAAAGGTCAGGACCCGGGGTTCAGCTGCGTCATCTATGCCCTGCACAACGGTGCCCAGTTGGGGGGCAAATGAGGGATAGAATCTACCTCAAACGTCATAGGAAGGAGCATCTTTTATTATTCATCCTTTTAATGAGGGCTTCTTTTTTAATTTGCACCAAGGGGCCATATGCGTTAGCTGTGGCTGCGACACGTACCTTATTCCTTTGACCTGCTGCACCTCTTGCTTAATTGCTTTTGTCTCCTTCTTGCCTTCCCTCCCCGCCAAAATTCCACCTCCTCTATAAATACACACACAGAGCTGGGATTAAATCCTCACAAGAGGAAGTAAACACGCTGTGGTTTATGTGCATTATACATACGCCTGCTAACATGAAGATTTCATAGCCAGGGTAAAATTACATATGGCAACAGGTAAGTGATAGTTCAGAATGATGTTTAAATTACTGATAAATTCAAAATATTCTAAAAGAAAGAAATTACTATTTAGGTGAATAAATATGTTTTCTCCCTCCCCTTGGGTTTACTAGTTATCTAGTGTATACCACCTCTGGTAGCCAAGAGATAAAAAACTTTGGTTAATCTTGTCTTTTCCACAATGCAGGTAAATTTAACTCAGATACATTTTTCTCCTATAGAATCTTTACAACCTCTAGTCTTTTTTATAAACGTAATTTAGTATTGTCTTTCTGATGAAATGTCATAAGGTCTAAGTGCCATGAGAAAGTGTGAGGAAGCTAATAAGGTAAAGCTGTCAAATGACCTAGTTCATCCATTTTGCTTGGTTTGTGCCATCTTTTAAATTGTTTTCCAGAAAAGTCAGCATTTTATAAAGTACAACAGGTCGTGCTACCCACAAGGCTAAAATCAGACTACGTTGAAATTACTAGTTAATTATTGATAATTTTCAGAAAATTCAAGATAAAAATAGCAAAAGTGATTCCTTGGGAACACAGAAAAGGATTTTCCAAAAATTTCCTTAGGATTGTGTTATCTCATTTTATAGCTCATATTTAGCGAGATTTTATTTTAATGCTTTAAAGTGGATATTATTTTTTTTACCGGAAAATACATGTTTGACATATAATTAAAAATACATAGGTGATTTATTATCATCTTTCTGTGCTATCCCCAATTCTCCCAGTTCTATACCAAATAGGGGAAAAAAATGGAATTTTGAGAAGTCTGAAATGATAAAAGAAAAGATTACTTAATGGCAGACTGTATTTTAACTGATATGCTTTTGTTTCTGGTTTATTGTTGTAATAAAACAAGATCATATAAAGCATTACTTTTTAATGCTAGAAAAATGGGAGCAAAATAAATCAAGAAAATATCTGCACTTTATTATTTCTTGCTTTACAAACATTAAACTATATAAAAAATTAAAAATGCTATTTTATATTCAACTGCTTCTAATTTTTCATAGAAACTACACAATAGAAGAACAAACGTGTTTCCTTTTAACAATCAACTGCATTAAGGCTAAGTCTATACTAGCAAAATTATTAGACTATTTCAGCAAATACTTAATAACTCAAGTAAAAAAAGCACCACATTTGCTGTAACTATCAGACTATGCTACACAGTGTTGAGGGAGAGGATTCTGATGGTTCATTTACCTGCCTCAGTGCTTGGTTTTATTCTTTTGGTATAAACCTAAAAGAAATAAAGAGGAGAATTATCCTCTTGCCGATTCCTATTTCCTCCTTGGACTGATGAGTTATAATGATGATATTACATACCTGACTTAACAAATTAACACGAACAGTGAATGGGAAAAGCAAGCACCATGTCCTTTGGATTAAAAAAAATGCTCTGTCCAGAACAGTTTTTCTTCAAATCAGGTCAGTGCTGTTGGTGGCAAGCTCACTCAATTTTTATATTTAAAAATAAGTATAAGTCAACTCAGGTAGGAAAAGTACATGTATTTTAATGCGTCAGGTAGCGGCTGTTCTCGCCGGGATGCCTTAAATAAATTTGCCTAAAGCGGTGACTAACTCAGGGGGAACACAGACATGAGCTGGATCATCTTCCTTTCCCCCCCGGGAGACTGGCCTCCAGAGACTGCATCCCTACCACTCTCTTGCTCCTCTATCTTCCCACTCTTTTCAGCCAATGAGAGCTCAGGACAGGAGACAGGAAGGGGATGTAAAATTTATCCTATGGTCCTTCCTTGCCAGGTCCTAGTTTGGCAGTGGCTGGATTGCAGTCTTCTCTCTAAGGCCACAACTCCACATCGTGGAGCCCACTGGGGCTCGATCTCATGCCAATGAGATCATGACCTGAGCTGAAACCAAGAGTCAGATGCTGAACCGACTGAGCCACCCAGGCACCCCAGCGGATGACGTCTTAAGGACTCTTCCAGGTTTTTTGTTCTTTGTTCACTTTTGGGGTGATCATTAAATAGTACATAGTTGTAAAGGACCCAACCCAGAAATGCATAATGAAATGTGAGAAGAATCAGTACAATGTCCCTGCCAAATTCTCCCTGGTTGAATCAATGTATATAAAGCAAACTCAAGGCTGGATGAATCGGAAGATGTAAGTTGGGGGAAGGCAGTGGTGGAGGAGGAGGAGTGTTAGTACCAGTGACAACCTTTCCTCACCATACAAAATAAGTTCACTTGGAGTGTCTGATCATGGAAAGGAAATAATAATGAAAATAATAAAAGTTGAGAAGATTTGCCTGGAAGTGGAATGACATCAAGACAAAGGTTTACCAGGTGGTGGTATAAACATCACAAAATGAAATCATATACTTTTATTAGGCTAAAATCAAAATCAAAATAGTATTGCATGTATTTGGCAGAACAAAGTGCTCTTCTTTGATTTTGACATAAATGGGAAACAATAATTTAGATATACTATATTGAGATTTCAAATGGCTTTAAATAGGTTCATTATCAATATGTTTAAAACCTTTAAAAATAAGCTCTAAAAATCTAACTGAAATGCTTAGTATTGAGATTGAGTAATATCTACTTCAACAAACTGAAGCATGCAATATGTTTTGAATAATTGTTATTTTATGCTAAGGCAACAACTGTGTAATATAACTGAAATCTATGTTACTAGAAGATAAGGAAATCCCTTCCAGCTATTTTCGTTACAAACAGCAGGCTGCAATTTTCACCCTTCTTCCTTGTGTAAAATATGACTTTAGATGCTTGTGAAAGCATTTGCTGTTAATTTCTGAAAATCAATAATTAGCACTTCTCAACACTATGCAATAAAAATAACACAAAGATGAGAAAAAGCACATCTCACATAAATGACACACATCCCACTGTGACTAGCTGCATTATTTATGCTTTCCTAGTGGACGATTGATGACGCTGGACTAGCTAAGGACTGCAGTAATTACAAGGAGAAAAGATAAACCTAAATTAAACATTTATTCACTAATCAAAATTAAATGTGTGTCATTAATTTTCTTGATACTAATTTCTATATAGAAACTTTATTCACTGATTCTTTGCAGTTGCAAGCCTTATTGCTGTTGGGTGAGGAACACACAAACAGACACATTTGAATCTATACTTTTGTTAGTTTTAGGGATCATAATATTCTTCTTGTTCCCCAAATGATTCTTTAAGCTTAAAAGAATACCTAATGTGCAAATATTTCCACTCCCATAATTGAAAATGTAGTGGTTTTCTTTCTATTTTATTTTATTTTATTTCTTTCTATTTTAATTTGGCTTTTGAATTTGCTGACATTTTTAACTCTGTAAAACTTCCAGTAATTATAGGGGGAAAATGAAGGTGGTTTTAAGAAATCTTTATCAGCCATTTTGTTGATCATTTGTTGCAATCACGTCTCAGAATAAATGTGCAGGAGAAAAACCCTGAATATGCCCCATGTGAAGACAATTAGGCTTCATGGCCGTTGTAAATGGACAACATTGTGCTACAACCCACTCACGCGATCCACAAGGGGGGTGTTGCTATCCCTTGTCAGACAGAAGAAAGGAGTTAGAAATGGGGGAAGGAAAAGACAAGGGATAACAAATTCACAGAAAGAATAAGCAATGACCAGACAGCCATCAATGTCGTCACTACAAATACCTTCATTTACATCATTAGGATGAAAAGTGGGTTAATTTTTTCCTTATACATTTTATGAGTTCATCTTCTAGGAAAGCCAACATTGTAGGCTGTTTTGGTTAAAGACATGTCTGTCTTGTTGGTTCTTGACAGCCTTATCATGTCAGGTTTCTGTAGTAGCAGGAATGGTTCAGCAAGAAAATAAAGTGAAAACTGAAGGAATCTATTCTACTTCCTTTGGGCATATTCTCACTATAGCAGAGCCAAAGGAATGCTTTGTTATCCCTGTCAGATCAAAGAAAGAGATAAACACAGAAAATATAATCTAAGAAGACCAAGAAATATTAGTAACGAAAAATTAGACTAAAAATGGCACACTTTTAGAACTACTGGTAATATTAAAATTTATTATTTAGTGTTTTAATATTTCCAGCATAGATGAATGTGTATATATGTATAAGTAAATAAATATTGCATGGCCCATATGTTCTAGTAGTTTGCCAGCAAAATAGCCTTTTACATAGGCTTGTGTATCTACCTCTTACTGTCAAAGAGAAATCATTTAAGTCATTTTTCAGTTTGGCAGTGTCGACTATACATATGATGATGTAGAGAAATGAATTATTAAAACAAAAGTTCTTCCAAGGTATTTCATTTAATTATGCTTTTAGGTAAAATAACCAACGTCTGTGTAGTGCTTTATGGTTTACAAAATATTTTCCCATATCTTTTCTCATACGATCCTCAAATACAGACCTATGAGTTATGTATCATTTCTGTTATCATTTTATAGGTGGGAAAACCAAGGTACATAAAAGTAAAGTGACTCAATGTCTCAAATTTTAATGACTGGCTGTGATAAAACTTATTATCTGGTTTCCACCTTTCTATCATTTTTTATTGCCTATTAGATACCATATAATCACACTCTAAGGCAGACAGACTTGAGTAATTATATCCATGATCAAAAGAGTGATCCATTTTAGACACAATTTTAGAATGCAATATTTTTCACTCATTATAAGAGTACAGTAAAAAAAAACTGTGACATTTAATTTGTAATCTCTACTAACCAACCACTGACTATGCCATAATCCCCTAGTGCCTTTGGAACTCTTAAAGACTGACAAAACAAGTTTTTCTGGAATGTAGTTAAAATAAACAATGAACAAAATGGCTGAGAAAGATTTCTTTCTTTCTTCCTTCTTCCTTTTTTATTTTTTAAAAAATATTTTATTCATTCACCTGAGAGAGAGACAGCGAGAGAGGGAACATAAGCAGAGGGAGTGTGAGAGGGAGAAGCAGGCTCCCTGGCAGGGAGCCCGACATGGGACTCGATCCCAGGACCCTGAGGATCATGACCTGAGCCGAAGGCAGATGCCTAACGACGGAGCCACCCAGGGGCCCCCCTTTCTTTCTTTTTTGAGAGAGAGAGAGAGCACGTGCAAGTGAGGGGAGAGTCAGAGGAAAAGAGAATCTTAAGCAGGCTCCACACCCAGTGCTGAGCCCGACTCAGGGCTTGATCTTACAACCCTGAGATCATGACCTGAGCTGAAATCAAGAGTTGGACACTTAACCAACTGAGCCACCCAGGCACCTCACTGAGAAAGATTTCTTAAAACCATCTTAAAATTTCCCTTATAATTCCTGGAAGTTTTACTGAGTTGAGAGTTTTAAGAAATTCAAAAGCACAAACAAAATAGAAAGAAAAACCTTACAGGTTAAATTAGTGAAATGGCAACACACATTAGGTGTTCCTCATTTTTAAGAATAATTTTGAAAGTAAGAAGAATATCATCTCTAAAACTAGTATCAGTAAATACTGTTATTTTAAAATTCCTAGAAAGTAATGGGATTAAAGCAACCCGACTTGAGAATCAGGAGACCTCACCTAAACCTGACTCTGATGCTACATAAATGGGTGTCCTTGGAAAAATTATTTAATAAATAAGAGTGTTGGCCTAGCTTAATGGTTTTTAATTGGAGATGTATATGAAATGCCTGGAAAGGTTTTTGTTCTTTCAAAATAAACCTGCTTGAACCCTTTCCCTGAATATCCTGAGATGCCCATGGGATGGGCAGTGGGACAGTGGATAGGAAGTTAGATGGGGTTAGATGGATATGGCAGGTGTATTTGAAAATAGTCAAGGGGCTGGGGATATAGAAAAAATTAGAGTTTAAAATTTGAAACTAGGTGATAGGTACACTGAAGTTCATCACACCATTCTGTCTCCTTTTGTAGGAGGGGGAGGAAAGCTTTCCAGATCTTCTTATACACCTTTAGTAGACAGTGCTTCTTAAACTTCAATGTCTCAGACAACTCACTAGGGATCTCCTTAAATGCATGTTCTGATTTAGTAGGTTGGGAAGGTCTGAGAATCTGAAGTTCTCACAAGTTCCTCGGTGATGGTGTTATATTTGAGTAGAAAAGAATTAGAACACCATGGGACCAGATAATTACTAACTAGAATATTCTATTTCCTCAGCAGGTCATAGGATGGAGTTTCTTGGCCATCATTTGGGAAGTAAAAATATAAAGCAAATCACATCATTTTTATTAATATGTAAAAATGGTAAGAAAGAATATTCATTACCATGCTTAAAATTACTGCTCAAATAGTCAGTTGAGCTCATCTATGAAATAATGTGTCTAGAAGATTATGATGTAAGCCAAGACTTAAGGCAATTTAAATAATATCTAATATCCAACAGATCTAGTGTTTACATATTAAGAAGAGCTTTGTACCAGAACTGTTCTGTCATGTTTCTGCCCAGAGGCTGTCATGATGAAGTTTATTATCAGTTACTGCTTTACAAGTATAAAATAAGTTAAGCTGTCATATTTTTCTCAGGCAAAGATCCTAAGCTGTCAAAGAATGTCAATTTTAAATCTGACATAGAGAAGAAAATTATCTGTTATTCTGACCTTTAATTTCTTGACATTTTAATGCCATAATTGCTGTGGTTAGTGCTGCTTCATGATTTCAACCTGTCAAGGAAGAATGAATCAATAACCTTAAGCCATTTCTCAAATTTTAGCCCTAACTTCAAAGCTCGAAGTTATAGGCAGATTGTGGGATATATATATGTATTTTTTTTTTACAAAAGGGACATATATTGATATTCAATATTAAATATTTGTTTAAATCAGTGTTTAAGCATCAAAAAAGTCATCTTCCTTAGGTTAGTTGGAGTTTAGTATAAGATAACTATCACCTTTCTTTGGTTTTATCTATGTGAAATGTAATGATCTTAGTATTTAAAAAATACAAAGACAAACATTATCAAAAAGAAGAAATTGATTAAGCTAGATAAGAGGGCTAACATTTTGAACACTGCTTTTTTAAGAGTTTGTGTCCAACCACTTAGGTAGGTATCAACATTCTCAAGTCATGGTAGCACAGACCTCTGGGATATCAACACTGATGTTTTCATAAAAGGTGTTGTGCCTCCCAGAAGGCATGTAAGGGGGTAGAAATGGCTACCAAATAATGAATATACTGCACTTCATTTCACTTATCTACAGAGTTCTACTGGGTGACAGTAGATGCTAAGCAATTTTTAGGTGGGCAAACATATGTCACGTATTATTCCTCCTTTATAGAGATAGCAATTGAAGTAGAGGGGGATCTAATGTCTTGGCCAGCATTAGATAGCTCACAGACTTTAGGTGGGTTCCCATCTATTGCAGGTTCTTAAATGAGAGTGCAGTATGTTTTTTTTTTTTTCCCCACAGAATATCAGTTTTAATTACTAATATGGTAAGAATGGACAGTTAAACGTTTCTGAGACTATATTAGGTTTCTGGGGTAGAGGAGATAAGGGTGGGGAGTGGGGAGAAGGACCGTTAACTCATGTCCCTTGATATAATTTAATCTGCTATGGCTACAACGTAATAAGCAGTTCCTTAGCGGTCTTAAGGAGGTAAAGCATCTTCCTAAGCAATCTTGAGTTGACACAGGTCCACAGGGTCAGAGCAAATGTGCGTGTGCTTGGGCCTCTGCTGGCTGGCGGAAGGAAGGTAACCGTGTTCCAGGTAGGGGCACACTTAGGGTGGATTCTGAGAACAGACATCAGAGTTTTTGGGTCAGAGAGGCAGGCGAGGAGCTGGGATGGGAGGACATATCTATCACAGAATGACTCTGGAAGTTTCTCTAGTGGAACCTCAGTATTCAGCAATTATGTGCTCAGAATGAGAATGCTAGAGAGAGTCTTGAACTCAGGGCCCCTAGTGCTTGGCAGTCGGCCTCACTATGAGGGAATCAGGAGCAGTAATATATTGTTCAGACCATCTCTATAATAAGCGAACATCATGGCTGAGCCACTCCCATCCAATAAAAACTTTTTGAAAATTATACATTTTCATGTAGTATTTCATTAGGAAGTCCTATAATTTGATAATTAAGGCCATACACACTTTTTTTTCCCCACTGTCCAAAGCAATGGTGTGACATTTTATAGAAGCAGGTATTTTTATAGAATTTAAATAATAAACACATATCTATGTAAAGAAAGTCTCAATCCTAATTCCATTTTCTTTTTATTTCCATGTATTATTTTATTTACTCTCATTTAAATGTGAAAAATCTGCTATTTTTCTGTCGATTTTAATGCTGTCTTGCACTTTCATTACATACAATATGCTTAAAATATTTTATTTTCCCAAGAGGATTAACTTGCAACCTTCTTTACAAGGACAGAACTCTATAATGGATAAAAATGTATGATCAGATATTCAGGAGCAAAACGGTTTATGGTATTTAAAAGTCAAAAACCAATTTGGAGGTGGTCTTGGGATAAAAGGATAAGCTACTCCAATTCTTTTTTTCTGATTCTAGAGGTATTGGTTCTAAAAGGAGGATGTAATTTGTAAGGTGTTTACAGAACCGGGCAAAGGTGTATTGTGAAAAGAGTAATTAAGCTCAGAATTATCTCCTATAAAATAATCTGATTACAGTTTGTACAGGGGGTTCTAAATCAGGTGAGTGTAATGGTTTGCAGAGAAAATCCCTTCTTTCACCCGTGAATTTCATAATATCTGGCTTCTCTCTCCTTCATTCATTCTTTGCCTCTATCCCCTTCTCCCGGCTTCGGCACTAATCCATTTCCTCCCGTGTACAACATGATATGACACTGTGCCTAATAACGTGCTTATGACGTGTTCTCCGAATATTTAGCCCTAAGGGTCCAATGAGCCCCGATCTCGAGCCTCTCCCTTCTCCTCTTCTCTGCTTGAAGTCATGCAAATGGAGCCGTTTTGTTTTTGTAGAGGTAATGTAAGAAATAAGTTTATGGATGCAAATTTTTCCTGTAGAGCTTTATTTCCCTAATCTGCAAGTTTTCCACCTCTACAATTAAAAGTGAAAAAATAAAACCAGCATTCCCCTGACGGGAAATGTAGCCATGATTGCTTGTTTTGCACACAGCAGATGGCCGCGGTCGGGAGGCATGGAGGCTGGGCCGTGGCTTCCTGGCAGTGACAGTAACTTACCCAGCAGCTGTTGCTCCTTTACTCTTTCACCTATCTGAAGTCATTGGGTGCAGTGTGGAAGTGATTTAAATAATATTTTATGTGAATATTTTCACTAAAAATACGTGTGCACATAGTAGAGCACATAATTCCCAACTGTGAGCTATAAACTTTCAGGGTAAGAACATACAGGAATAAAAATATTCTACCCTCATCTATTTTATTGATGCATTTTGGAGAACATTCTGGAATAAAATACTCTACCCTCATCTATTTTATTGATGCATTTTGGAGAACATTCTGGAATAAAATACTCTACTCTCATCTATTTTATTGATGCATTTTGGAGAACATTCTGGAATAAAATACTCTACCCTCATCTATTTTATCAATGCATTTTTTTGAGCATTCTGTCTGGAAGTCTGTAATTTTGCTTTTATTAAGAAAATATATACTGGCAACTCATTTTAATGTGAACGATTCTTATTCAAATATTCAGCTAGGTTTCATTAATAACATGCACAGAGCATTAAGCATTTTAATGAAGATGCTGAAATAAAACAAGTAAAATAGGGATACTGAAGTGCATTATATGTGTCTACAATTCAAAAGAGAAGAACACAATGGTCTCATTACTTGGTTTTAACATATAATACTCATTTTCCTACATTGTCAAAACCCCGAAATTTATGTTTCGTAAAAATTTATGTTGAAAGGAAATTTATACAGAAAGAGATGGAAAGCCAAATTTGTGTCTGAGAGATGAAAGAAAGTTTTGGAATAATATGGGACTTAACACCTACCTCCCTGAGCACAGGGTCAGTGATACTATCCAGGTTCACAGAGCCTTCATAGGTTAAGTAGTGAAAAACATTCAGAGCACGGACTGCTTCTGGTCCTCGCTGTTTGTAGCCAAATATAAGGTCAATCCACTGATGGAGTTGGCAAGAAACAAATTCACTTTCCAGGGCCTGCAATGAATGAATCAAGAAAGAAATAAGAGACTGTACAAACTTAGCAAATCTCCCTTTTTCTTACTTTGAAATATTCTACGTAAAGAAGTACCATATGCTCTTTGCATTACTGTATTTTATCTATATGTATTAGATGTCCTGTTCCTAGAAATAGCAAAATAATAAAACATAGACCTGAATGAAAATTTTCTCTTTCTAAAATGCTTAACTTTTTTGTGGCTCCATTATGTATAGAATACGATTTTTATATTAAATAGATTTCTTAAAAAGATGCATTCATGTTCAAAACAAAAATGATCTGAAGTACCTATTTTAATTTTACAATAATTTCATTTCTCATTTTTAAACATTAATTTAAAACTAAGCAATTTCATTAGAAACTTTGATATACATTTATTTTCCTGCCTAAAGTCTTCAAATTTACCACTAACACTACTAAAAGGGGATGCCTTCCTTTGGCTACAAATGAACTCTTGCTTTTACACAGTCTAGGAATTACTGGGCAATTTTACACGTTGGCTAACTAGTAGGAAATGAATGCAAATTACTGACAGTCAAGGACCATACTGAGCTTCCATAAAGAGTCAGAAAAAAGAGAAGGCCTTTTCATTTCCTAAGAAGCCATCATAAGCTTCCGGGAGGCATCCTGACACGTGGGCACGGAGTTCTGTTCACACCTGTGACATGAACAGTGTCCACTGCTGTGTGGCTCTCTATGCCTCTCACTTACTGCACCCACTTGTCATCAATTTCTTACTGGTTTTAAGAGCACATTGATTTCAGCAACATGAACAAAAGCTGTAGAGCTAGCTTCTTAAATTTCAACTAAGTGTAGCCATATTAAACAATTTTCTAAATTACAGCTGTAACCAAATATGTGAATGAAGTCATTCTCTGGCTTCATGACCCTGATTTCTAAGGCGTTGACACCAATTTGGAATTCACTTAATTAATAAATGATTTCTTAAATCAGCCCTCTGATAATTACATTGAATTTTTTTTAATCTATAAAATATCTGAATGATACTTTGCAACTTTTCCTGTGATCACATTTTACCAGCAAGTTTATTTCCCTCAACCTCTTGATTTATTTCTTTCAAAAGTTTTGGTATTTTACTTACACCCATTATTGTGGATGTTTCTCATTCAGAAATATAAACAGACTTTATTAAAGGGTAGTTTCTGTACTAAAACTAAACAGAATTCTATATTCTATATATTCTATATTAGTGGTATTGACATAACAGTTCAGACTAGAATATAGGGAAGAAGACTAAAATATAAGTTGGTTAAAATTCTGTATTGGTTATGTCAATACTGTTGGTTTGGTCGGTATGTATAAATGATTCTGTAAGTGCAGTGTAACTAGTTAATAAAGAAAAAAGTCTATTTAGTAATGTTTTCAGTGCTTGGTGCGATAAATGAAAGAATGAAAACCAAAAAATTATGGAGTGGCTATTGTCCAAATGTATTCATGGGAATTCAAAATAGTAGTAAAGTCAGATATGTTACTTCAAAGAAGATTTTAGGGGCACCCGGTGGCTCAGTCAGTTGGGCAACCGACTCTTGGTTTCGGCTCAGGTCATGATCTCGGCTCAGGTCATGGGTTCTGAGATCTAGCCCTGTCAAGGGCTACATGCTCAGTGGGGAGTCGGCTTGAAGATTCTCTCCCTCCCCCCCTCCCCCAACTGGCGCGCATGCTCTCTCTCTCGAATACATAAATAAATCTTTAAAAGAATAAATAAAGGAAGATTGTACCAACACCATCACATAATCAGTTAAGCAGCAACCATTTCAAATAAATTTTATTGATACCACTAGACATATTTGGAAAGTATTGATGAAATTTAATATTATTCTGTTAGAGTAAAATAATTATTGAATAAAATGCCTAATGTAGTTGTGAGAGGTGGAGGGAATGATGATTTTTCACTAATTTGAATTTTAAAAATAGATCTGTTCTCTTTTATCTCCATCCACTACTTTCACTTCCCTCCTCCACCAGAGACAACATCTGTAGTGTGTTTGATGTTTCTCCTTTCGTTTGCATGTGTTTTTATAAAACATTACTCAGTATTTGTGTATGTATTTTTTTTTTAATTTTTTATTCTTATGTTAATCCCCATACATTACATCATTAGTTTTAGATGTAGTGTTCCATGATTCATTGTTTGTGCACAACACCCAGTGCTCCATGCAGAATGTGCCCTCCTCAATACCCACCACCAGGCTAACCCATCCTCCCACCCCCCTCCCCTCTAGAACCCTGTTTGTTTTTCAGAGTCCATCATCTCTCATGGTTCGTCTACCCCTCCGATTTCCCCCGCTTCATTCTTCCCCTCCCGCTACCTTCTTCTTCTTCTTCTTTTTTTTTTTCTAAACATATATTGCATTATTTATTTCAGAGGTACAGATCTGAGATTCAACAGTCTTGCACAATTCACAGTGCTTACCAGAGCACATACCCTCCCCAGTGTCTATCACCCAGTCACCCCATCCCTCCCACCCCACCCCCCACTCCAACAACCCTCAGTTTGATTCCTGCAATTAAGAATTCCTCATATCAGTGAAATCATATGATACATGTCTTTCAAATGGTACAAGGTTATAGATTTCACTTAGTTTCTTACTTTTTCCACATAGCATTGCTTTTGAAGATCAGCCTATGTCGCTGTGTGCATAGGAAGTCCGGTGTTTCTAGTGGCTGCACAGAGCTGCCCCAGCAACGAGCGCTAGACTGCCTCTAGCCCCCTGCGACACAATGTTGGGATGAATGTCCTCTCTTGCACCTCTTTTTGGATCTTTGTGAGAACTTCTCTGGGACTCATAATCTGGAGTGGGACTTCTGTGTCCCTGCCGCGGATGTGCCCATTAGTGTCCAGCTGCACTTCAGGATGGCTGCCCTCATCTCCACTCCCTCCCACAGTGCATAGAAGGCTCTATATGTCCACAAGCCCATCCACTCTTAGGATTGTCCGTGTTTCTAATTTAGCCAGTGTAACAGATATAAAACAGTATCTCATTGTTTTAATTTGTATTCTCTGATTAATAAGGAATTTGACATCTTTTTAATAGAGCCTTTTGGGTTTCCTCTTCTGTAAACTTCTTGTTCACGTCCTTTGCTCATCTTTTTATGGAGGTTCCTGTCTTTGTGTTGTTATTTTGCAAAAGTTCTTTATGTATTTTAGGTAATAGTTCCTTGTTGGTTTTAAACATTGTAAACGCATGCTCCCAAATGTTACATGTCTATGAACTTTATCCCTGTAGTTCTTTGTTGAATAGAAATTCTTAATTTTGAGCTCATCAATTATTTTTTCTCTTTATTTTTATGCTCTTGGGATTTTGTTCTGAAATTACAAAGATAACTTTTTATAATTTTAATGTATTAGCTTTTTTTTTTTAAAGATTTTATTTGTTTATTTGACAGAGAGAGAGAGAGCACAAGTAGGCAGAGAGGCAGGGAGAGGGAGAAGCAGGCTCTCTGCTGAGCAGGGGCCTGATGCGGGGCTCAATCCCAGGGCCCTGGGATCATGACCTGAGCCGAAGGCAGCCGCTTAACTGAATGAGCCACCTAGGTGCCCCTAATGTATTAGCTTTATGTTTATGGTTTTAATTCACCTACAGTCTACTTTCACTCGTATGTGGTATTAAATAGGGATCCAGTATTATTTTTGTTTATATAATAAGTCAGTTTTTCCAATACCTCTATTAAACAAACACACTTTTCTTCAGTGGTATATGATGCCATCTTTGGTGTGTGTATATTTGAGACAAAGATATAAAACTGCTAGTGTTTACAAATAGGATAATCTACCTAGAAAAAGCAATACAATCAGCAGCCAACTTATTAGAACTAATGAAAGGGATGCAAGGTAACTTTTTCTTTCTCTCCTTTCTTCCCTCCCTTCCCTTCTCTTTTCCCTATCCATCTATCTATCCATCCATCCATCCCTCCATCCATCTGGATATATGTGAGTCTCCAGCTCTTCCCACTCTTTTTATTTCTATTGTTACCCTAATTTATCTTAATTATCTTTATTTCTCATATATCTTTCTATTTGGTGGGTTTATTCTTTTTCAGTCAATGCAACTATTCTTGGACCTTTATTCTTCCCTATAACTTTTACAATAAGTGCACATAGATACATCAAAATAATTATGATTGGGAGTCCAATAAATTTATGGGTTAATTTGGGAAAGCTGATATTCGGCTCCCATCCAAGGTCCTAGAATGTCTCTTTACTTACATGGGTTATTTTCTATGTATTTTATTAGAGTTAAAAATTAATATTTTCTCCATAAAGGATGTGGGAATTCTTGGTTAATTTCCAGAGAGAGTCCACAAGTTTTGATGCAATTACAACATTCTAAAATTACATTTCATATTTGGTTACTGATGATTTAAAAAAATGACACTGATTTCTTTAAGTTGATTTTGTTTCTGGCGAGTCTTATTAGTTATAACTATAATGTCTTTTTTTTTTTCTTACAGAATTGTTCTTAACTTTGAGGACTACGTTAAACAATAGTGGTGATATGAAGCATCTTTATCTTTTTCCTAATCTTGAACAATTTAGTCTTTTTGTAACACACATACATACATTCACAAATTTTATATATGTATATATATATTACATATATAAATACACACACATTACATTATATATATACACACTAACAGATATTATATATATATATATTTTTGGGGGGTTGTTAGATAATATTTTGCTTAGAATTTTTGTATTTATATCTATACATGAAATGGCCCTATTTCTTTATTCTTTTTTTCTCCCTTTAACTACTTTCGAATCAAGATCACACTAGCCTCACGGGTGGCTTGCCATGTTTTCTGCAACTACTTTCTAAGAAATTATTTTATTATCTCTTGAAAATTTGATAGAATTTACCTGTAAAATAATATGGCCTTGGATAATTTGGAGGTGGGAAAATTTTACCATTTAAATTTCTTTCAGGCTTTTAAGTATTTCTTTTGGTGCCAATTTCAACATTTTATATATTTTTTCTCAGTATTTATTTCATCTCATTTTAAAAAATTATTAGTTCATATTTGTTTACAACAATCTTTAATTCAATTTTAAAAAATCTCTAAGTCTATAGTTATTTATCCTATCCTATTCTATATGTTAGAGAGGCAGCAGAGTGAATCACTGAAAAATTAATTGTTTAAATAATTTTGCCCCAGGTTTTTTGGGGGGGATTATAAAATTAAATGACAAAGAAACAATAAGGTAGCAGATTCAACAGATAATGTCTTATAGATTGTCTGTCTTGCTAGTCACTGTGCGGAGAGAAAAGAAAATCCAGTTAGAACATCTAAAAGCCAACCCGGTTTTAAATCAAATGCACACCTGAGAATCGAATTTTAGGTACCCCATAATGAAAGCATAAAGACCTATCTCAAGCTAAAGCCTGACACTGAGACTTAACTGTACTCTAAATAGTATCAATCTGTTACTAAATACATGCTGTCTGCTTATTTGTTCTCTACAGAACTATGTTTTCTTGTACAAACCCATTTTGGACTCTGAAACAAGATTTTATTGCAAATACTTACAATGGAAAAATATAAAGAAATACTTGATTACTAAGCTATTAGGGTTATAATGGTCTTAATAGCTTTCTTTACCCTTTACTTGCATATCTAAAAGCAGAAGCAATTGCTTTAAGCCTAGATAAACCAATTCCCAATCCATAATTCTACCCTGGGGATCTGGGAGGAAGGAAATAAAGAGCGAGATTTAAACCAGAGAGGATATCTCTTAGATGGATAATAGTTACCTAATTCTAATTTCCATATTGTCCCATGAGTATTAGATGCTAGAGAATTCTTTCTCTAGCAGGTTTAGGATAAAGCATCTCTAAACTTAAAAAAAAAGGAAACTAGGGCTAGTGGAATTAACTCTGAGGAAAGAATATTTATTTCTCCCGAATTCTTTTTATTTAAGAATGCTGAATTTCCACATCCTCTTCTAGACTAGAGTATTTCCAAGACTTTTCTCTTATTGCCTCAAAAATCTGCTTCTGATATTGAAAAAATTCTCTGAAGAGAGTTGCATGTAGTCAAGTGGACAATCAGAAATCATAGCACGACTTCTTCTGTAGGGGGCTTAACTTATTCTAGGACTTGATTGCTTACTGGAGGTATAATCCAGAGGATTCTTTTCCAGTCCCACTAGCCCCACCCTGGTTTTAGCTCTCATTGCTCTCCACGAGGGCAACAGCAATACATCTCAACCTCTTTCTCTAATCCGACTAATCCAACCAGTCTTGCACCCTGCTGGGGGAACAGACTTCTGAAACCATCACGCTCACATTGTCCTCCTCTATTTCAAATCTTCGAAGGTTCTTCCCAGCAAGACACATTAGGGTAAACTTTGCCTAACCCCTAAGGTCTTTCCATACCTTGATCCCACGCTTCCCCACTAATTCTTTTTTTTTTTCTTTTAAAGATTTTATTTATTTATTCATGAGAGAGAGAGAGAGAGAGGCAGAGGGAGAAGCAGGCTCCCAAGGAGCAGGGAGCCCGATGCGGGACTCGATCCCAGAACGCTGGGATCATGACCTGAGCCGAAGGCAGACGCTTAACCATCTGAGCCACCCAGGCGCCCTTCCCCACTAATTCTTAGGACTTCCGGATATACATCCTTGGTTCCAAGGAGCACAGACAATTCACAGCCCCCAACACAGAGCAGCTCATACAACCTTTGAGCCTCTGTTGCTCCTTTATCCCTTTTGAAAGCATTTCACCCTCCTGCTTCTTTTTCAGGTCTTAGCCATTCTTCTTACTCAACTGCGAGGTTTGTTTCCTGGGTTCTCCAGCTCACACTCTATGAATTCTTCTACAAATTTCTATGACACTTGAAATCCGTACCCTCCTGTTTAATGGAGTAAGATAATGTATACACATTTACTTGTGAAAATCAATTTGCATATAAATTGGAAAGTGCTATACAAACAAATGGGGTTATTACCAATTAGCACTTGTTTCAAACTTGCAATACTGTATCCTCAATTAGAATATAAGCGTTTTGAAGATACGGATCGTATCTAATGCTTCTTTTCCATTTGTCATAGCTCCTAACCTAGTACTAAATAATAAATATTTAATAAATATTATTGGTTAATTAATTAAGCAATGGGAAAGATGTGCTGGTAACAAGAAGGAAGAAATGTCAGGAATGGGAAAGAAGCTCATTCATTCATTCAGTGAATATTGACTGAGCATCTGCTATGCGCTGACACTGTTCTAGATTTTAGGGTTATGACAGTAAATACAAGAAACCAAAATCCCTGCTCTGCAGTGTTTACATTGTAGTGGGGGGAGAGCGACACAACACCAGATAATTAGTAAGCTACAGAGTATGTCAGAAGGTGGTTAAGTGCTAAAGAAAAGAGAAAGGTATGAAAGAAAGTTAAGGAGTATGTATGGATGGGGAGGGGATTGTTAATTTGGAGGAGGTGGTCAGAGAAGGCTTCTTTGAGTTTGTGACAATTAAGGACCACAATGAGGAAGTGAACTATAAAGATATCTGGGGGAAGAGGATTTCAAACAGAGGCAATAGCCATTCATTCATTCATTCATTCATCCCTCATCCATTCAATATGTAGCATCTTTTCTGCGCCAGACAGTTATTTTAGGCCCCAGAGATACTATGATAAACAAGACAAAAGCTCTGATCTCTAGGAGCATGCCCACTGAAATGCAAATAAACAAGGTGAAAATACTCTAATCTCTTTCCAGCCCCAAATTACTGACTATCTACCCTGTGCTAGAAACTAGCCTTGGAGAATATACAGATGAATAAGGATTCCATGTCCTCAAAAATATCACAAATCTAGTGGGGGATAAACATGGCATCTTGGGCTTTTCCTGCTTCTCAGACTTTAAGCTTACAATAGGCACTAAACATCCCATCCCATCCCATCCCATTTCTAGCAGAAACTACTAAATATAATGATGCATCTCTGCTGCTCTATCCATCACCACTCTACACACCTGTCCCCTACCATTTACTTGCTCTATAAAACCAGAGAAATCTGAGGGAAAATGGTCACAGCTAGGAAGCTAAAGAGAGAGGCTGTTGGCTTGAACTTTATTATTTTTTAAATCATTTTTTAAAAAATTTTATTTAAATTCAATTTAGTTAACATATACTGTATTATTAGTTTCAGGGGTAGAATTTAATGATTCATCAGTTGCATATAAGACCCAGCACTCATCACATCAAGTGTCCTCCTTAATGCCCATCATTCAGTTACCCCATCCCCCCACCCAGTCCCCTCCAGCAACCCTCAGTTTCTTCCCTAGAGTTAAGAGTCTCTTATGGTTTGTCTCCCGCGCTGTTTTCATCTTATTTTATTTTTCTTCCCTTCCCCTATGTTCATCTGTTTTGTTTCTTTAATTCCACGTATGAGTGAAATCCTACAGTATTTGTCTTTCTCTGACTGACTTATTTTGCTTAGCATAATACCCTCTAGTTCCATCCATGTTGTTGCAAATGGCAAGATTTCATTCTCTCTCTCTCTTTTTTTTAAAAGATTTTATTTATTTATTTGCGAGAGAGAGAATGAGAGACAGAGAGCATGAGGGGGAGGAGGGTCAGAGGGAGAAGCAGACTCCCTGCCGAGCAGGGAGCCCGATGCGGGACTCGATCCCGGGACTCCAGGGTCATGACCTGAGCCGAAGGCAGTCGCTCAACCGACTGAGCCACCCAGGCGCCCCGATTTCATTCTCTTTTGATGGCTAAGTAATATTCATTGATTAACTTCTTACTACCTTCACTGCTACCACCCTGGTCCAAGCCACCATCACCTCTTATAAAGCCTGCTAACAGATATTCTACCCTGTGCCTCAACAGTTCATAACTAAGACTGCAGCCAGAATGATCCTTTCAAAATGTAAGTAAGATCATGGCATGCTTCTGCTCCAACACTGCAATGACTCTCCATGTCACTCAGAGTAAAAATGCAAAGTGCTTATGATGGCCTTCAAGGCCTTATGTGATCTGGCCTCACTGCTGCTCAGTCTTCTACTAGGTGCCCACTGCTCACTCCACCCCAGCTCCTTGGCTTCCTTGGGAAGCACATCCCTGCCACAGGGCCTTTGCTCCAGACGGTCCTTCCGCCTCCAAAGGTCTTTCCCCAAGACAGTCACTTGGTCCACTCTCTCACCTTCTTCCAGTCTTAATGCAAATCTCACTTTCACAGTGGGGGGATCCTGACCACCCACCCCTGTATTCCCGATCCCCTTACCTTCCACTACTTCTTTTTTCCATAGTATTGATTACTTTCTATTATTTACTATTTTGTTGTCTGTCTCCCTTTGATCAAAAGTCAGCTCTACGAGGGCAGGGATCTTTGTCTGTTTCACTGGTATATCCAAACACATGAAATAGCACCTGGAACACTTAATAATTATCTGTTGAATGAATGGATTACAGTAACTATCAGCGTTTGCTGGGACTGATGTGTACTTGTCAATGTTCCTACTAGAGTGCAAGCTCCTGAGGGCCACTCACTGCGGTGCTCATGCTTGTGTTTCCAGAGCCCAGAGCAGTGTGAACTGTGTAACAGGCCCTTTGTGACTGGGATAAAAGAAGGAATTTCTCTACTTTAGCTTTCTTTTGAGTGGGATCTGTGTTCAAGTCTTCTTCGTGTTTTTTCCATAATGCTTTCCTCAGAGCTGGCTCAAAGATTTGTGGAATAAACAAATCCCCAGTTTCAGAGAGAAGGAGGATCCTGAAGGTCCATGAGATTAAGTGTGCCTTATTTGTCAGGGGATCACAGGTGACATGGGCGGAGCAGGCACTTAAAGACAAGATCTCTGTCTCAGTATTTTGAATTTGCCGCAGAACACTTCTGCAAGTTCTCATTTCCTGAAAATTCTTTTCAGAGCAGGGTGTGCTTTTTAGTATAAAAATATACCCCAAATGCAAACTGTTACCCATCAAAAAGAGACTTTTTCTTTAAAATATGAAAATCGTATAAAGGATCTAATACAGGAAAAGCAAAACCACATTTGGTTCTGCTTTCTCTGCCTCAGTGCACCCTACTCTGCTCTGCAGACGGAAAATGTTCTACATTTGGTCCAGGAGCACCAGGGATCTGCTGGGCTGAGGGCCGGATGAGATTATCAGTGCACATCCGTGAAAGGCCTTTTTCTAAAACAAATTTTAAAAAAGGGCAGATTATGATTGATGAACCCAGCATTAGGGTAATGTTATCAGAGATACTTTCTATTTCTGTCCTTTGTGGAGAGGTCAGATTATAATCATGTTAGAACTGAACACAGTGCTTTATTAATGTTTCATGAGTGAGTCGGTTGTAATCAGCCTAGCTGGGTGTGGCTAAATTAAACCAATTCTTGATGTATGAACTCAAGGCACTTAGAATTTATTGAAATGTCTACCCAAAGTGCTCATATCACTTTTCCAGTTTTTCTAATGAGACCAAATTTTGGATTTCACAGTTCCTCAGTGAAACACAATCCTTGTCCCTGTATTTACAAAAGTATAAACAACTGTAATTAATTATACATATTATTTCCCATAACTAGAAAACCAATTAACCAAAAAAAGTACATTCTTAAAAATCAAAGTACTGTCTCATTTTTAAAAATGAGAAGGAAATTAGGTTGTAGACATACAAAAGTTTCTACAAAATGTATCAAATACCTTTTCAGTTGTTGCCATGAGATAATAAAACTGATTTCTCATCAATGATATCATCCCTTTTTATAATATTACTTTTGTCTTCTTTGCCTTGAATTTCTTAATGACAGCTTGAAAGAAGAAGGAGGGAATGCTCACGGATATAGAATACTAATCCATACAAAGAGATGAATTTTTTTTTTACCACTGTGAATGTCATTTCTTTGGGATATAAGACATTTTCATTTTATACTTTAGGCTCATTACAAAGAACCCCTTCAAATAACTGAAGATAATCCCAGCCCAAATTATACATATACTAGAGCACATTTTCTCTAAATCTCTTTCCTAAGAACTAAATCCTGTATGAGCTACCCAGCTGGTACAAAGTTAGAAACTTACAAAACAATATGAAAGAATGAAGTCTGTATTCATGGAATTTGTGGAAAATTTAAACCCTCTGTATTTTCTGTTACCACTCAGGCTTTGTATATTAGAGAAATAGTCATCAAATACCAATTCCTTCAGTAGGAAAAAAAAGAGAGAGAGGCACACGATTGATTAAGTTTCCTAGTGATAACACAGATGTCTGACATGATTTCTGCATGACATCAGTATGATCATTTCCCATGAGTGTGATGGGAAAACTGACCAGAGTTGGAGCAAAGGGTTCTGTGAAGGACAACTGTGAGCTGAGGAAAGCAGCGCAGGGGACACTGAGGGAGGAGAGCAACTGTGGAGACACACAGCTACTCTTCATAAGATGTCCTTTGAGTGCTCTGCAGCCTAGTGCTGTTCTCAGGGGCGGCACCTCCCACTGCCCCTTGGTCCTAATTCTGACGCGACCGAGAATGGTGGCTACAGATGAAGAACCTTGTTGATGCCATGGCAGCCTTCCCTTCCCATCCTGCAGGGTCCCTTCAAGGAAAACCCAGGCAAAGAAGACAGGAAGAATAAACACTTTGCAAGCCACCCAGTCCATGCTAGCAGGCACTGCCTACCTGTGGTCGATTTAACCTGGCACTGCATCCTGGTGCTGCAGAGAACCAAGACCCGCGGCACTTTGATTTGTCCCAAGTAGGCAGAATTTTGTGTAAAGTCTTTCACCCCATGGAGTAAAGATTTAGTTGAAGTCTTAACTGACTCATTAATGCCTATAACAGGAATTTGGTTTAGAATAGAGAAAACCCCTCATGCCTTGCTTCCTTCATTTCTTCACAAAAACAAGCTGGAACTTGTTATTATAATAAAAATGTAATATATAACATGTGATATATATATATGTAACATATGAATATGTAATATATAAATAAGAATGTTATATGTCAATTATACCTCAATTAAAAAAAAGAACTACAAATAAGTACGATGCATTTCTGAAAATGTTTTATGATAGTTTCAGAAATGCACAAGTTTTTATCCCTCATACTTCAGTCAGTTATAAACCTTCATTCTTTTGAATATGTGAGAGCAAATCTGTGCGGGACAGTTAATTCACCATATTACGTGCAATCTTTACAATTCCTAGTATACTATATGTACTTGGCTTGATGACACACTTGATAAATATGTATTTACAGTGATGGAAAATAGTGAGATTAATTTTAAAGAAGCACTGCATTTTGTCTTAAAGTTTGCTCAGCAGCACTTAAGCTGATAGAAAGACAAAATATAGGAGGTATATAAACAGAAGTCAGGTAATTAATTATCAGTCACCTGATAGTAACTGGTAAGGTTAGTATCAGGAGTAAATTATCTCTTGTATTTTATTTAGATGCAATAGAAGTACTCTGAGCAATTATAAATATAAAATAATTTATTATTGAAAAGTATTCATGAATTTTGTTCTTTCTTGAAGTAAGAGGGAATATCTATTTTAGAGTTTAACTTGTCTTTACAGCGTCACAATCATTTCTCAGGCTGTATCTTTCAATGAATAATCTACTAAATTCTCTTAAGACCCAAATGATATGAAACCATTTGGTGAGAATCAGGTATTTCTAAGGAAAAGAGATTTAAAAAAAAAAAATCTTATGTGGTGATCATATGAACAATACAGTTAAATAACTTAAAACTCAATTGTAAGTCTCAGCCAAAATTAGGTATATGGGGGTCATCCATGCATAGATATAAATAGTTTACAGGTAACAACTAGGTTATATTCCAAAGTGCCTCGTGGTATTTCGGAGCAGATATTGCAATGGAAACAGCATTAGTCTAATCTGCTTTGGTTCTCAAGTCGATCTATAAAGCCACATTTAATTCAAAATACAGGTAAAGTTTTAGAGACTTTCAGTGGTTCTAGGGGATATTACGTTCAGAGTTCCAATTTGCAATGCCAGGCATGGTAAGTTAGAAAACGCACTTGGGTTAAGACTCTGGGTGAGCCATTTGGCCTTTTTGGGTCTCAGTCTCCTTTCTCCAATAAAGGCCTGTGCAAGCTGTAAAATCCTGTGGGTGCCTCTAAGTTTGCCTTTCCGCCATCTGCAGAGTTAAAGGATAGCTTTCCTCTCACAACTGCTGGGCAGTGGGACCTAGGACCTCCTTAGCTCTAAGCAGAGGTCTTACCAGCTGGGGAGGGAGGTTTACAGGGCAAGGCTGGGAGAGAAAGAGGTAGAAATGGGATCCCAGAAAGTCAGGTCTGCATGGCCATTGGGGCTGGAATATTCTGCTGGTTTGGGGGCAATTCCCACTTGTTTCTTTCTTTTTTTCTGCTGACCCCAAGGTACTGGCTTCTTGTTAAAAGACATGTTTCCCTTCCTTCTCCTTTCCCTTCTCCCTTTCCACAGCTCCTTAAGTCACCATTTTATCCTGGATACTGTGGGTAAGAACACTGCCACTTTGATAAGTACGTGATATCTGGCAAGATGATTGACCTTGCTGGGTTTCAGGATAATTCCTAGAAGACTTTTTTGAGGATTAAAAATAATGTGCCTGAAGCTCTAGCCTAGTATCTGAGACAAAGAATAAACACTCAAAAACATTGCAGCTTATATGGACTATCACTGCCATTATTGTGTCTTGGTCAATTCAGGACCATCACTGGGGTGTGGGGTGAGTTGACTAAGATTAGGGTAAACACATCCTGATTTGCAGCAGTTATGAGCAGGTAAGTATTGGAATGAGGATAGTAGAGAAAACGAATGTGAGCAGCTATCCCAGGGAAGTAAGGAGAATGTACTAGGAAAGTCTACATAGCTCTAAGGAGAGGTATAAACTTGGTATGCTCTCTAGTAACATTCCACTTCCTAAAGGTAGAATTTGTCACTTCACGTTTCAATGTTTCAGAACTTCACTCCTAAACTGGAAGTGATCAGACACTGACCAGTGAAACCTGAAGCACGTGTCACTCCACCAAAGCCACAAAGTTTCCATTTTCTTCAGGGCCCCAATTAGCACCTGACTGACTGGTATTTATCATAAGGCTTTGATACATTTGATTAACTGGTTTTGTAAACTAGAAGAGATTTTAAGCAACACATTCTAATCAGAATGGCTATAAAGGGAAGTGTGCTGATAGCTGACAATTTCAAGAAGAAAACAGAAAAAGAACAGATATAGAATTATAGCCTTCATAGAATAGTAACAACGGGTACTTATGATAATAAAGAGAAGTTTTCCTCTTTTGCATAAAAGGATAGGGAACCAAGTAGTGATAAAGTTGAGAAAAATAACAAACCTCCAAAAAAGTTTTCACTTAGCTATAAAAATCTAGAAACTTCCTTTATCTGGAATGTTTACTTGGTTGGATTATATTACTGCCCATATTAGATGAATGAAACTTTGTGATTTTTCTGCAAATTTAGTCAAGTGTGTACGGTCTTGCTTATTCAGTTTATATGAGTACTAATGACCTGATGGTTTCATATCCATAATAATGATCTTTCCCTATATTCAAGAAATTCTGTGTATGATGCTGCCTTGGGGATTTGCTTTTAGAAACACAACTACCTTTTCTTTTTCAAGTAGGCATATCATTAATAAAATTATTAATTCTGGGGGCGCCTGGGTGGCTCAGTCGTTAAGCGTCTGCCTTCAGCTCAGGTCATGATCCCAGGATCCTGGGATCGAGCCCCGCATCGGGCTCCCGGCTCGTCAGGAAGCCTGCTTCTCCCTCTCCCACTCGCCCTGCTTGTGTTCCTTCTCTCTCTGTGTCTCTCTCTGTCAAATAAATAAATAAAATCTTTAAAAAAAAATTATTAATTCTGGGGGCATATGAACTTCTTTCACTAATGAGGAACACAAAGGTTGTATCTATAATGAATCACTACTTAATGTTTTATTAAAATATATGTAAAAATGTTCTAGCATCTAAAAAGCACACAAAGAGGCACAGAACATCATTAGTCACTAGAAAAATGGAAATTAAACTATAATGAGATTTTACTTCATATCCACTAGAATAGTCATAATAATAAAAAAAAACAAAACAGGCAATGACAAGTGTTGGTGAAGATAAGAAGGAACTGAAAGAGTCACCCTTAGTAGGAATGTAAGATGCTACAATAACTTTGCAAAATAGGTAATTTCTTAGAAAGTTAAATGTAAATTTACCATGACTCAACAATTCTACAGTAGGTATATACCCCAAAGCAATGAAAACATATGTCCACATGGAGACTGGTATGTGAATGTTCATAGTAGCATTATTTATAACAGCCAAAAAGTGGAAACCCAAATGTTCAACAACTGATGAATGGGTCAACAAAACATGGCCTATCCGTACATGGAATACCATTACAAAAAAAAGCAAAGTACGGATATATGCTACAACATGGATTAATCTCAAAAACTGCTAAGTGAAAGAAGTCAAACACAAAAGAACACATATCATACAGTTCTAGTTCTATAAAATGTCCAGAAAAGGCAAACCTATGGAGATAGAAAGTTGATTAGTGGTTGCCTGGGGCTGCAGGTAGGCACGGGGAGCTACTGCAAATGGGCATATGATCTTTCTGGGATGATGGAAATTTTCTAAAATTAGATTGTGGTGATGGTCACACAACTCTGTAAATTTACTAAAAATCATTAAATCGTACACTGAAAACAAATGAATTGTATGATAATGGTTTAAAAAAAACATTTATAAGGTATCTATCCACATTTTACAGATGAGAAATGTGAGGACCAGAGATGCTCCACAACTTAATCAAGGCAATGAAGTTAGTAAATGGCAGAGCCCAGGTTCAAGAGCAGGAAATTATCAAACTCTAAGTCACACTCTTTCCAGTACAGTATTTATTATTAGTACCCACATGAAAACTTCTATTTAATCAGCTGGGTACAATAGCATGAACAAGTGAAAAATCTGGTCCAACAGTTTTTGGCTACTTTGTTTGCCTGAGTGAAGGATTCATTCAGTTTATTTACTTATTTTTTATTAGTTTCAGGGTCAGTTTAACTAGTTTGGACATAACTAGACAACATATTAAAATCACTGAGATTATCACCCCTGGGTGATTCATTCATTCACTCAGCAGACATTTACTGCCAACTACTTCGTGTCAGGCACAGTTCTGGGCTGTACAAATATACTGATAACGTGGCAGGTTTGTAGGGTTAAATTTGTAGATTTGGTATCCTTACACTGATATCATAGCCAGCACTCAAATATGTAAGGGTAGTATGGAAGTGGATGACTAATTCTAAAAATAAGTACAGATTTTAGAAGCGTAATGTATTACTGAAGTACAAATTCCTCACATTACAAATATAAATTGAAATACATTATTCAAAGAGATAGTATGATATAACTCCATATATCTGGAAGTACCAATTTATAGATTGAAAAGTGAGAGAAATCATACCTACAAGTTACGCAATACATGATATTCCCTCAAAAGGGGGAGACCAGATTGCAGATTATATATACAGTACTTTTAAACATAGGCCTACCACATCAGCAACAGCTTTAAAATAAAATATATTAAAAGTAAAATATTTCTGAGAGACAGAAAATATAGTTCCAAAGTTGAGGGGAGCATGAGACTAACAGTAATGTCCAAAAAAAAAAAAAAAAAAGAAAGAAAAAAGAAAAAAGGAGAGAGACCAGACACACACACACACAAAATCAGGGTGTAGGGGGAGGAATCACATATTATATGATCATATTTATGTGAAATGTCCAGAATAAGTAAATGTATAGCGACAGCAAAGGTTAGTAATTGCCTAGGGCTGGCTGGGGAAAATGGTGGAAGATACTGAAGGTATTGGGTTTCTTTATGGGGTGATAAAAATATTCATAATTGTACAACTCTGTGAATAAATTAAAATCCATTTTTTTTTACTTTACATGGGTGAACTGTATGGTATGTGAATTATATCTGTATGACATATGTGAATTTTCACAAAAAAATGGGCTAAGGAATATGTGAACTCCATTGTAAATGTGGACTTTATTTGGATTCTTATTCAAATAAATTAGGTACCAAAACAAAATCAAATATATTTATAAGACAGTTGGAAAAAACTGGGAGTGAGTGAAACAGTTAAAAAAATATTTTGAGTCATTTGACTTTCTTAATTCCTCAATTTACTAAGAATAATAGTATACTAGGGAGGTTGTTTGGCAAAGTGGTTCATTTCCATATACCATAACCACACTAAGATTAAAATCTCCTTAAATATGGATAAAATACATCAAAATCTATAAAATTCCCACATGCAAACATTCTATTCACACATTTTTTATCTGAACACCCAGATATCTGCTAGATATGTCACACAGATTTAAAAAGTAATGACATTTTTCAATCTAAGAATGTTTATTAGATGGGTGTTCTCTTAAAGACAAATATTATATATATATATATATATTTTTTTTTTGAGAGAGAGAGAGAACACACACATGTGTGTGCATGTACATGCACGTGAGTGGGGGGTTGTGGGGCAGAGGGAGAGGGAGAGAGAGTATCTTAAGCAAGCTCCATGCCCAGCACTGAGCCCCACAAGGGGTTCAATCTCAGGACCCTAAATTCATGACCTGAGCAGAAATCAAGAGTCAGATCCTTAACCCACTGGGCCACCCAGGCGCCCCACAAGTATATTCTATTTTAAGGTATGTTTCATGGTTTATGATTTCCTGCATGCAAATATGTTCTAAACAAATTATTTTGTTTTGAATATTTTATGAGTGAAAAAGGAGTACAGATTTAGCTGGTAAACAAAAATAAGAAATGGACATTTATTTCAAGCATTTTGGAATATCTTATATTAGTCAACAGATGTTCATCTGATTGTCTTCTCCTAAGGGAGCAAATATAACTGAATTACCATTCCTTTATTAGTCTTCAATGAAAGGAAAATCCACTCCACAATAAAGAACAATGTCAAAAGACAAGAGTAAAATGCTTGCCTTATTTTTTCTTAAAATTTTAACCTTGTATTTATAGATGTTAAATGGCAATTTGTTAATAGTTGGAAACAAAAGAAAACAACAGAATGTTTTTACTTCTTGATGACTGCTCAAGCAAAAACAAAATCTCTCTTACCATCCTGTTGATCCGTACAAAGTCTTCAGGTTTTTTTGCCCAAGGGGGAAGACCAACATCATTTACTACAACTTCATCTTCTCTGACTCCGAGATTGTATCCATTACTGTTGACAAACATCTCCGGTAGGTAATAGAACTCTGGAATTAGTTCCTGCCAGGAATAAAAATGTGGCGTATTAAACCACTTTAAAAATGAGCAGAAAAAAACTATTATAACTTGTTAACTATGAACTGAATTAAACAATTTCTTTATTTAAATTCAATATTTTATTACCTAATCCTATTCTTCATTTGATTTCCTTTACATAACAGGAAGAGAAGGAAGAGAGGAGAAAGAAAGAGAAGACAAATATTTTTCTTGAACATTTTATTTGATAATTTATGTTTATAAGACTTTCAATCTTATCTTGCCAGAATTGGTTAAGAGAAATGGGTTACAGGATCAACAGTAGTTCACAATATCATTATTAAACAAATATGTAAAGCTGTATCTACAAGTCTATGCCATTCATCAAGCTTTTCTGAATATTATTAAGGAAATAAACCAAAATTTAAAAAAAAGTTGTTGCCGGTATTGTTTAAAAATCATGTAATATCTTCTACTTTTCTTTTTGATCACAATGGCAATTATACTACATGATTTTTACAAAAACATTTTATTTCATAATTTGGCAAAATTAATTACTTTTGAACTTATCCCTAAACACAATGAAGAGATAGATGATATGCAACGTGATAGTAAGTTTTAAATGTGTAACACATGGCATCTGAATGGTAATGGTTCTTAATAAATTGGATGCAAAGATAACCTGTGTTACTTGTATACAGAGATGGCATAAACAACTTGATTCAAGGCAAACTCGTGTTTGATGCACAATGTCTAACATGAGGCTTATGCTTCTTTGGAATAAATCTGATATAGAAATAAACTGCTTTTATGACCCTAGAAGTATTTTTTGTTGTTTGTTTTTTTTTAAGCACCTGGGAGAAAACGAAAACAAAAAACACGGTCGTTTTTATGTACACCATCTATACAATGATTAAAAAAATGAATAACAATCTTTTCAAATATCAAGATAAGGGTTAAATTAACTGTAAATTATGTTGTGAAAGGCATAAGGACATTTATTTGTGTAACATGATCAACGCTGATAATGTAGTACCTGAAATTCAACTCTTGCTGTAGTCTTCTCTAGGGATTCACAGAAAAATTAAAAAAACAAAACAAAACAAAAACCACCAAACACTGATGTCTTCATATAAATCAAATTATTAACTTTCAAAGAAAAGCATATACAAAAGCTCTCTCTTTATGGGTTTTCCTGCTAAAACCAACATTTGTCTATGATAGCATGAGTGGGTGTTTATCTTAGTAATGCTCTGTGAGAATTTGATATGATCCATTCTGATGATGATAAATGTGACATAAGAAAAATCAAACATAATAAACTTTGAGTATGGGGCACTGCGACAAGTATGAAGAAAGAAAAAAATGAACAAGACATGGTTTTATTTCATGAATATACAACCAGATTATAAATTACAATCTTGTCCATGGGGTAAATGCATAAACAGATGGTTATACTACACAATAATAATAGCTTGAAAGAAGTATAAACCAAGGGCAAGAGAGAACAGAGGAGAAGGCAGGGAACTCAGGGCAAGCCTGGAAAGACTTCACTGGAGACCAGACATTTTGAATTCAACTATGCCTAAGATAAAGACAGGGGGAAGGGGCAGGGGGACCATTAGGGAGTATTATCAGGAAGTGGTAAGGACTGAGTATGGGTGGAGTATAGCATATACTGGGGGATACAGGTCAAGATGGGGGAGGTGGGCTGGTGAGAGTTAGATGGAGCCAGGTGAGAAAGGCAGCTTTATGCCAAGCTAAACTGTTTGAATTTTGTATTATTGGGCAAATTTGCTTTATAACAAGACATTGGGTGTCAACAGAAAGGATGGACTGGAGAGGAGAGACTGGGTATCTACGTGCATGCAGGGAGAAAGAGAACCAGAAGCAGCAAGGAGAATGGGAGGGAAAGAGGGGAAGGCAAGTGCATGTTGTGGTAAGGGGGCACACTGTGGGACTTTTGCAGGGAGGGCAACTGTGACAGAGGTGGGGATGGGTGTGCAAAGAACAATGGGAATTAGGGGGCTCACACTGTGTGATATTCATTAACAACAAACTATGTACAAGACTTCGAGGCCACAACACAGTATGGGAAAGGAGAATTATGGTGAGATTAATATAAACTCCTGTAAATTTTCAGTGACCTGGATGTAAAAGGGGAAGAGTGAGAAGGGGATGAAAGAAAAACTAACAGGTAAACAAACATCCTTATTTGCAAATCGTGATACAGTTTAGTTGGTGGTTAAGGCAGGAGCTAAAGACTGCTTCCGAAATATTCTATCAGCAGTGACGATAATGAGCTGGTTTCTGGGCTGGGTAAGCATGGTGGTGTATATTATATTGCTTTGAAGGAGCAATTTGGCAAAGGTGTGTGATCACTGATTAGAAGGTCGAAGTGAAGCATCATTGCTATTCTCATTGACTGGTAGGCAATCAGAAGTGCATAATTGTTATGATCTGACGTTTCTGTTCCTCTAAAATTCAAATGTTGAAACTCTATCCTCTATGATGGCATTAGGAGGTGGGGTCTTTGGAAGGTAATTAGAATTAGGTGAGGTCATGAGGGTGGAGCCATCACGAATGGAATTAGTGTCCTTACAGGAGTCCTGAGGAAGCCCGCTTCTTCTCCCTCCATGTGAGATACAGCAAGACAATGGCCATCTGTGAACCAGGAAGCAGACGCTCACTAGACACTGAACCTGACCGTGTGGGCACCTTAGTTTTGGACCTCCAGCCTCTACAACTGTGGGAAATAAATTTCTGTTGTTTATAAGCTCCCTAAATTTATGGTAAAATATAGCTGCCTGAGCTGACCAAGACAATAATTATTAACTTATTATTTCAATGCATTAAGAGAAAACTTGTAATTTTCTTTTGATCTTACTCTCATGGTTTGGGAAAGCACAGACAATTAATAAAGGATGCAGAGAAAGGTAAAGAATATGGCTATTTGCTCATTACCCATTCTTTATGTGACACAGCACAAAACTAGCATTCTAAATGGGCCAAAGAGGGGAAAGAATATAAGCTCATGCAGTCACTCTTTGTGGAGGGTGATTTATATGTCATAGACTCACATAAGTCAGGGATTTCCCTCCCTGCCTTTCATCAGTTATTTGTGTTCATGTCCCATCTCTAGAACTAGACTATCTAAGCTTCCTGGAGGACAGATGAGACACATAGCCACAAGGATATAGCAACATAGATTTATTTTTTATTTAAACAGCCTAAAGAGTCTTAATTCATCTTCCCCTGTCTTGGTGCTTTATAATGTTTTCCAGATATATTATTTTCCATTCTCTCCTGTGGTATAGGGTCACATAAACTATGTGGTTATTATTAACCTACTTACCACTATAATACTATTTTCCTGAATGTCATTAAATTAGATTCACAAAGGCAACAAAGCCCTAGGATTTTATATTAATAACAGTTTGGGCAAACGCAGATTTTCAAGCCTGATTTTGTGAGGTTTATATTTTGTTGAACCCCTCATATCTCTTGGTGTTATATTTTGCATGCAGCAGGTGCTCATTAAATATTAAGCTACTGACGATATTAGGTAAAGTTATTTTAATATCACTAGAAATCCTCTGGGGCAATATGCAAATGGTTGGAAGAATGCCTCAAGATTGGAAAGGAGCCAATGAAGGACTTTATTAAATAAAAGAAAAAGGATGAACCCCAAAATAAAATTTGTACCCTTTGAGGGGCAATTTTCACAGCCTAAAAAATGTTATCTTGCTTATCCTGAGGTATAAAAGGTTTAACAGTGTAAAAGAGTTCACTTTAAAATACAGAAAGAGTTGGTTTTAAAGTTGCTGACAAAATTGTACCCAAATTGCAGAAGTGGAAGAAACAAGACCTACTTCATTTCAATTTAAACTCTCTAGCATAAGAAGGGGCTAAAAGCTGGCCGCCACTAGGGAGGAAAAGGGAGGCTAAGAAAGGTCTGGCCTGATGGTCACCTAGAAAAGCAGGAGGAAGAGTAAGGAGTTCAGCAGGAACATTCAGGAAGGCTTTAATCAAGGCCAGTTATATAGAAAAGTAACATTACTAGGGCCATCAGGATGATCCCTTAGTAAAGGCAGTGCTCTCCACTCCAGTCCATCTGGTCAACCAAACTGTGCTCTCACTAATTAGGCTGTTAACTAAGATGCTGGAAAAACCTGTTAGAGGCCTGACATTTGAAGGGCTGAAGAAATGCTTTCAGATTTCTAATAGAGAGAACAGTCACAAATAGACACATACTAGAGGCAAATATAAAGAAATTCCTGAAGTTCAGCTTAATTGCAAGGCCCCTAAAAGCTTAAAAAGACCAGAGCTATATGGGACTAAAGCCTGAGCTTGAATCTTGAAGTCCTGAGCTAGGGAAGTTTTTGTTTTTTCTTTTTCTTTTTCTGAAGGGGAAGGAAGAGAGTAAAATCACACAGTCTAGGGAGAAGTTGCTAAAGTAGCAGAGTAGGTGTAAATTTTTATGCCTCGGTTTTAGATTAAATTTTTAAAATTAAAAGATTAAAAGATCTTGTTTCAAATAGCATTTTAAAATTTAATGTTAGTATATAAATACAGGACATTAGTATATAATTTATATGATTTAAAAGATTTGCTTATTTAAAAGAGAAGAACCTCACGAATAAGAGAGTTTCATCTCAGAGATTCAACTGTGATGTCCAAGAAGATGACAATTACCGCATCTGTGCTCTAAGACAAGGATCAGCTGAAATGTTACCTCTGGTCATTCAATCTTAAAACAGCAGACAGAATTTATTTGTATCTTTTTAAAAATTTTATTTTGCATTTTATTTTATTTATTTTATTTATTATTTTTATTATTTGTATCTTATGTTATGTCTTGGCACTGTTGTAAGTGCTTTATATATATTTTCTTAGTCTTCCCCCAAATTTCATGAGGTAGGTATTCTCATTCTTCCCACTTTCTAGACATGAACACAAAGAGAAGGTAAGTAATTTGCTAATGACTACACCGGAAATAGGTGGTAAAGCCCCATATCAAAACCAATCGCTTTAAATCCAGGATCTCTGCTCTTATATTCTCTATTTTGCCTTCTGAAGCAATGGCCCAGTCCGTCATTCCATATGACTTCATTCTATTTTGATTTTCTGCACAGCAATTATAGTTTTCTTTTTTTATATATTAGGCTCCCGTGTCGCACTATCCTGGAAATCTTATGACAGTAGGGTCACTGTCTATTTTGCTCACTGCTTCACACCACTCACTTGCTAGCAATGGTGCCTAGTACATAACAGATGCTCAATACAAATGTGTGAGATACAAAAAAAAAAAAAAAAGAATCAATTATTGCTGTGTGTTTATCATTTCCTGAATTTCAGTCATGAAATAGTGATAAAAACAATACTGAAGGCCACGGTTTTCAAGCTGTGTTAGCTTAAGCAGAGGTCCTTAGGGCGAGCGGGTAGGTGAAGGTAAGAGGGAGACGGCCGGAGGTGGTTTGGGGATTATCCCCTTCTTCTGCCAGGAAGGGTTATTTTATGTGTGCCAGAGTCAAATAGATCTGATTTTAAATCTGGACTTCTTGCCAGCTTGGGCAAGTTTCTTGACCCTTTGGGAAAAAAATCAATTTCTTCATATGCAAAATTGTGATGATGATAGCTATGAACTCACAGGGGTAGATATGTGAGGATTAAATGGTGATAATGGGTAAAACAATGCGTTTAATAGCTGTATGCAAAATACCTTTTAGAAGCTATTCGTTCTATCAATTTTTTTTGATGCAGATCAAAAATATTGCTGCTGAGTTTACCCAGTACCAGAGTATACCCTGTAACCAGTAACAAAATGGTCACTTTGGATGTTTGTATTTGAAGGAACACAAATGTAGACAACTCAGATGATTAAAGGGTTTTATCAAATATATGGACTAACTTATATGTTACCTAGCCTAAGCAGATATATTTTTAAAGCTATTTGCATTTCAGGTTTTAGTTTTGTCTAAGTGCACAATCAGATTGAACTGCATGGTATAAACCAGACTAGAACTTATAATTTTTAAAATTAGTAGCTTGTAAAATTTTTTCAAAGATTGCTGTAACAACCCTTCCTGTCCCCTGTTCTCTCTGGCATTTCCACGTTACCATTCGTTCCTTAAAGTGGGGGACTCTATTTCTTCTCCCTTTGAATATGCAGGCATATTTCAACGCACAGAATGTGAAAAAGTGATAGTGCAGGGCTTCTAGAGAAGCCTAAGACTTAAGAGGCCTTGCAGCCTCTGTTTTTATCCGCTTAGAAGCCAACAGCCACAGAAAGTAGTGGGGCCGCCTTGCTGGAGTGATCGTGGAAAGAGACACACGTGTCTGGACGGTCCCCAGCTATTCTGGCTCGCTCAGATGGGACACGAAACACGTGAGGAAAGCCATGCTGAGTTCTCTGGCCCAGCCACACCCCTCCAGCTGTCACCATGTGGCATAGCTATGAGCCGTCCTTGCTGGGCTTTAACTCCAGCTGCGCAACTGTCAACAAATATATAGTTGCTGTGTGGTTTTTTTTAGAGGGGGAGGGGCAGGGGGAGAGGGAGAATTTTTTTTTTAAGAGAAAGAGAGATTCCAAGGTGCTGCAAATCAAATGTGGCAGCAGGGTAAAAGGCGTGGCTATAAACCCCTTTGTAAGTGCTCAGCAAAATTTAAGGTGGTGGTTTGTACACTCACTCAGCTACACAAAGGGATTCTAGGAATCTTAAGGGCATTATAAACAGCATCTTAACTCATAGGCAGAAATAGAGAGGATCCTGCCTCAAAAGGATTTTAGGGTGCTAGTTTTTTCTCATAATGAACTATAAGTTGATACACAGAAAGTTGACAGAATTTTAAAGGAGGTTAAAAGATGCCTTGGCCCCAACTTTCTCTGATCAGGAAGCATTCGCAGAAAGCCACTCGGCTGCAGACAAGGGCTATTTCTTATGGAAAAGAAAGCTGATCCAGAGGGCAAAGCCAAGGTCCCAGAGGACCTGTCACCAGAGTCCAGGAAACTGGCAACACGTGCCTGGCGGCAATTGCCAAGAACCAGCCACTGTTCTGTACCTTCCATAGCCCCTCCTCCGGAGTAGAGTCTGTTGAGGTTTACCTGTTTCTGCCTCACCACCATATGCTGAGTGTACACGGGACAGATAACTTGTCTTTCCAGGTTCCAGGTATCCAAATTAGAAATTTCTGCATCGTATCTGTGTCTGGACCTGATACAGACCATGAGATACTAGATTTTGGTCCTGATACAATAATGTGGCTAACAAGTTGAATATATTTTGCAGTAGGAGGAATGTGAATTGTGACCAGAGAAAGGACTTTAGTAGACTATTTCCAGACAGGGCCACCAACACCCCTCTAACGTCCATGTCCCCTTGAAATGTGACCTTGCTGCTCAGCTCACCAGGAGGTAGAGTTCATTTCTCTCCTTCCTTAACTTGGGCTGGCCCTGTGACTTGTTTTGACCAACAGAATGCTGTGGGGGTAACACTATGTGACTTTCAAGCTTAGGCATTAAGTAGCCTTGCAGATCACCCCCCCCCCTTTTTTTGTTTAAATCCTCTTGCTAGCAAGCCACCATGAAAGAAAGTGTGATTTTCTTAGGAAGACTATACAGAGAAAGAGAGGACCAGCCAGGCCCTAGCAGTTCTAGTCATCTTTGGTGAGGCAACACATAAGTGAGTGAGGTCACCTCGAATCCTCTAGACCCACACAGGCCACCCCAGTTGACTCCAGGTGGATCAGAGACAAGCTGTACCTGATGAACCCTACTCTGATTGCAGAACTCTAGGGAAATAAGTGGCTGTGTTTTTTTTTTTTAAGCCACTAAAGTTTGGGGTGGTTTGTTACACAGCAATAAATGACTAAAGTAACACTTGATTGATCAATGATTCGAAACTAGTCCAAGTGGCTGGATATGATTATACGGTCATGCAGAAGAATGAAAGCAGCACGCCAATCAATGAAAAGGCAGTACAAATAACTAAACAGACCTCAGTGCTAGTTCTGGCTTCCTCCTTATCTACGGTGTGAACTTAGGCAGGCCACTTAATATCCGTGGATCTCCTTTACAAAACAAGAATAAGGATAGCTATCTCACAGGGCTGTTCTGAAGACTATCAAATAAATGACAAAAAAAGCAGTTTAAAAACTATTGAGAACCATTCAGAAAGCATGCATGCTACTCTGTCAACTGGTAAGTGTGCTCCTTCAGAGCACTTTAGGTACCAACTTGCCTACTTCACATAAGAGCTCTCCTGCTTACTCTCTTCCCATTGATTTCTGTTAATCAGCTTCTCTTTAAGAGTCCAACTAGCTTAAGATTTCCTAAATGAAAAACAGTGCGGAAAGACACCAAATACTATCAAAGAAATGGCAAGATGAATATTATAACAGGCATTTTGTGTCTGTAAATGTGATTTCTGGTTTATTTTAACAGCTATACTAAAACCCCATGGTACAGTTAATAGTGTTATATGCGTTCTGTCAATAATAAGAAAATACCCTCAAACACAATTTCTAATTTACAAGCTTATGACAAGTTCAAGCTGCTGAGAAATTGGACTTGAAAGTATGTCTTAGAATGATAGAAGACCACTATTAACACTATCATAATTGTATACCTATTGCATCAAATCTGACATTTCAGTTTAATATATTTTGCTGAGAGAGCATACCATTCTATGGCTTCCTAGTGAAATCAAATCCAACCCAGACGTTTTCACTTCTCTAATATAATTCACTGCAAGGTTTTAAGGCTGCCATCTCTTTTCTTCCTTTTTTTCAAAAGATTGATGCCCTGGCATTCGTTAATTCCACAAGAGCTCATAATGGGTCAATGAGTCAGTGGCGAGCACCTCCATTAACTGTATTAATTTACACTATGTCACCTTAATGACATTTTGTCACAGCTACCTTTCCTGACATCTACATAGCTATTCAAAAGTAATATAACAACTTTTGAAGGCATTAAGGAATCGTAGTGTAAGAACTCCAGTACGCTGAATGTCGTTGTTACCAAGACTACACTGGAGAAGAGAAATAAAAAATAAAATAAAAATAAAGTAAAAACTAACAAGTCTGACTTAACTCAGGGGACCTGGCTCCTGAAAGGTCACTTCACCAACACTCCATCGCTGCCCAGCTTGTATGCATTACCACAGGAAGAGACTGATGTTAATAAAGCAAGACAGAATGAAACCAACTACTCCATTCTAGTTCTTTCTTATATGATTATCTAGGCTAGGAGATATTGCTAGACATACTTTTATTCACAAATGGAAACGCATTTCCTTAAAATTATATCCAATGCTTTATTTAACAGGGATATTTCTTAGGGATAAGAAATCAAAAGCTTAGGTTTTAACACACAGTTAGCAAAACTATTATTACTCTTGGTAACATATTCTTCCCTGCTAAATCAAGTATTCTTTCAGAGGGAAAAAAATATATGTGTTTTAATTAATATATTTAAATGCGGAATTTAGAAAGTCTGAAGTTACTACCAGTATTACCAGAAAAACCTAACATTTCCTTAATGAGAACCCTCAAATTCTGATGCCATACATGGAAAGATTGATACATTTGAACAAACAGACACACATACACACACACTCGAAATAGAGGAAAACAGAAAGACTGAGAACCCAAGATCTTTTTCAAATCAGTAAGAAAAAGATATTTAACCCAAATGAAAAATGGGAAAAGATATGAGTAAGTTTAAGAGTCAAATATTGAAATACAAAACATGAAAATGCTCAATTTCACTCACAATTAATGACATGCAAGCCCAAACAAATTTTCACTCACCAGATTAGCAAAAATTACACTGTTTATTATAATAGTAATGGGGAGGGTGTGGGGAAGGAGGCATCTTCACACACTGCTCTAGGGAGTGAATTATCATCTTCGGGAATAATGGTTTGGCAGTATCTTTCAAAATTAAAAATGTATATAGCCACTTAGCCATTAATAGAAATTATCCTTTACACGTATACACAAAGTTCATCAAGATCACTGTGCAAGGGTGTTTACTGCAGCCTTGTGTTGAATAGTAACAATCAGAGAGAAAGACAAACTACCATAAATAGGAGATTGTCTACATAAATGATTGTGTATGTGTGCAGTGTGCAGCCTTGAAAAAGAAAGGGTCTACATGGGAAGATATTCAAGATAGAGTATCATAAAATATGAAAGAGAACTGAAAATGCAAAAAATCTGTGCAATGTCAAGCTGGGGAAATGAGCTTCTTATGAACTAATTAAGTCCGGGGGTGGGGGAATAGGTCTTGTTTGTATTCAGCACAGCTGCTTGAGGATAAAAAACAAAAAACCTCCCCAGTTAGCAACAGCCACATTGGTCTTTGTCCTTGATGATGTGACCCCCAAGAACCAAAGGAACACAACTGGTAACAAAATGTAAGCATTTCTTGAAAGTTCCAGAACAGGAAAACTCTGGGAGAAATCCTAGCAGTTGTAGAGGGAAAAGCCTGATACAAACATTGGTCATCAGAGACTGACCTGTAACTTGGTGAGATATTTTTGGTGATGAGAAGCATCAATAAAGTTCTCAGGATAGAAAGTAAAGTGTAACACCATATCTACTTATGTATATTAGAATGATTAAGTTTGATCTGTGTGTGTGTTTGTGAGGGTAGGTCTTTGAATTAAGCTGAAAAGCCCATTTTCTTTTTTGTGACGATGTCTAATAAGAGTGAGCAGGCATTTTCACTTGAAATAATTTGATACAATGTGGATATCGCTCCGAATTAAGATATGAATAACCTTAAATATGACAGGAAGCCTTAAAATATAGATAATAATATTTAATTCAAACATAAAATATTTATTGAGTGCTTTTTATGAACACTAGGCTAATTCTAGAAGCCTCTGGACTCCTCATTTTCTGGGTAAATTCTGAGAATGTTACAAAATAAGAAACAGATTCTCTCCCTGATTTCACTGGTAGGGAGTTAGTTTAAATGATGACTCATGGACACTTTAGAGTTTAATTCCTCAGTGAAGTTATAAGGCTGCTAGAAGAAAAGTGTATGCCTTAAGAGTTTAGTATAGTAAGGATGCATGTTAAATTATCTTATTTCCAAATATGAATATGTTATATGCACAAATTAACATTTATTTATGCAAACTTTGATAGTAACGAACAAAATACATGGAGAAGCTACACACTACTTGGATCCATTTTGTTTGTTTTCTGCTTTCAAAAAGAACCGAACAAAGTTATATTCATCCAGTTTTCTTACACTTCAGTAACACTGTAATTGCCTTTAAAAATGCTTGCAATAGATAAACATAAATATGAAAATGATAATTTTGACTTTAATTCACTGCCTTTTGTTGGATTAAGACCCTAAATGGAATAATTCCATAATATTTTTATATTTAACAATATGAGTGGCAGTGATGGGGGAAAAACTGCCTTGAAGAAAGAGGCCTTAGAAAGAAACACATATACCTATGCAGTAACCCGATCAAATCTCATTATCAGAGAAAAAATTGAGAAATATGAGAGAACAAATGTATGTTATTGCTTTGAATACAACCTTTTTTTAAGAGACAAAAGCCCATATAAATGAATAACAAATATTTGTATTTAACAATAGTTAAATCGTACCAACTGTAAAATTACTCTGCTCTCTGGCTGTTTCTGGGTATTGTGTGTGTGTTGGTTTAATCTAATGTGTATTGTTGCATAGTATCCCCAGGCACAGTCAAGTAAAAGCTAAGGCTGTACAGAAAAGCCTACATTTTAAATGGGTCTTGTCATTAATGCTTTATTAATTGCCCCAGGCTACGTAAACCCAAAGCTGGGCAAGCTATAACAATATGACACATTAAGGTTAAATCCAATTCCTGCTGTGTTTTATGGAATGGGCCAAATATTGAGTTAACAGCAGGAAAGGCAATTTATGGCCTTTTTTTTCCATCTCCAGATTATTCGATCTAAATTAGATAGGAATTTTTTGAAATTACAAAAACACCTTAACTGAATAATATAAATGAATTCTGAATCCTTTTCTGTGATGCTCAAAATTATTTCCTCTAGTTTCCTTTTAGGTTAGATGTACCACATGATTTTAACATACCACGGAACAAAACTGTCTTATACAACCAATTAAAAAAAAATCAAGATTTCAGCATATTTTGAAATTAAATTACTATCAACAAATAAAAGAACCTACCTTTACATCAGAAGTATCTCTTTGACTAGTTCTCCAAGATCTTGCAACCGACGAGAAGGTTCGATCTGGATGGTCAAACTTTCCATCATTGGCATTGAGGAAGAAGGTTGTGAAAGGTTCCTAAGCAAAAAGAGGAAGAAGAATCAGGAATTTGACCCTCCTGAAGGCAGCTGCCTTGTTCCTTTGAAACCCTCCTGAGGTAGAAACAGTGAGGAGTCAGGAGGTGCCTAACGGGGCTTGACTGGGCTGCTGAGGCACTGCCACCCTGCAACCTTGGCAGGCCATTTTGCTTCTTGGGCTTTAGTCTTCTGATACATAAGATGATGGAGTTCTGGTGCTCTATGATTTAATGATGAATGATTTTGCATTATTATTAGTTTGTAACTCAGATGTTCTTTCTCCTAAGGCCACACATAATAACACTGCCGTAAGAAAACCACTCCGGCACTGTTCACTGCACTGTGGAATTGGGTAGGGAATGGCCATCTTAGATTACCTACGAAGGTCTATTAAAGTACTTGTACCATATACGGTCTGATGATCTTTTTAAAATGCAAAGTTCTGCTTAAAATCTTTCAGTAGCTCTTCAGAGCTCTTTGGAGAAAGTCTAAATTACTCAATTTGTCTTAAAAGATCCCGAATGATCTGGAAACTTACCCGTCACCTTCCCTTCTTCACATTCTAAGGTCATGCCACGCGGCTTTCACTTCCTGTCATTTGCAGGGGATGTTCCCTCTGCCTGGTACCAATTTATCCCTTCCCCTCACCATCCTTACTTGGCCAAGTTCTTTCTATCCCTTATGTAACAGCCGAGATGTCACTTTTCTCCTGAAAGATTTTTCTTGATTTGCCAAGCTCTCCAGTATGTTCAAATACAACCTATATTTTCTAAATACATCACTGAAACACTTGTCACACTGTTTTGTAAGTGATTTGTAACTTGTCTATCTCTCCCCAACCCCAGCCCCATAGAAACAGATTCCATCATCTATCATGTTCACTGTTTTATCTCCAACACTTAGAATAATACCTGGTACACAGAAGTTGTTCCATGTATAATTTGGCAAAGAAATCAGTGAAATACTGTGCAAATGCGACTAGATACACTACAGTCCTTTCAGTATTCTGTCACTGTCACCTCGCAGAAATACAGTATTTGCCACCCACTACATGTTCCCATAGCAGGAAACCTGAGAATGACTATCACATGGTCCTAATGTGTTTAATTTTAATGCTTTTTGTATACTTTTTATGTTGGGAGAGAGGCATTATTTCTGATGTCACTAAATTCACTTCTGAATGACATTCATTCTTACCAAGGATTTCTTACTTAACTACAAGTATAACATGGATGAATATCTATTTCTTTTTCCATGGTTTTAATTCTCTCTTAAGTCTAGGATGAATGACATGTCACCTCTAGGTTCAATAATGCTAAGAAATTGACACGACGTTTTCCTGAACAGTTATTTTTCTTTAATATATAATCCCTATTAATTCTTTTATATCTATAAAACATTATGGGGCCCCTTTGAACTTTTCTTGTTGTCATTGGTCGTAAGGGCCAGCTGTTGGGCTACAACCATTCATCTTCCTCAGTCTCTTCCTGAAATTTAGTGTGGCTGGATGTCATCAATGTTATGAGTTTGTAACAGATCCACCGATTTTTCATGATCAGTATTGGATGACAGTAAAGTATGATTAAAAGATAGGAAGAAGAATGATATAACAATATATAGAGAAGGGCTGTATTATTGATTCACCTGAAAATCAGATCTGCATCCAGGAAGCCCATATTGCTGTTTAAGATTTTAAGTGATATGAAAGACAGACAGATGTCACCAAAATTAAGTTAGGAAGAAAAATTTTACGAGATGTCCTTCACTAGTTAATTTGCTTTGCAGATTTTTAGCTCACTAATGAACATTAGGTAATTAATGCAGCATATCCTATCACTGAGTTAGTGCAACTGGGGCTAAAAACAATTCTAGAAGTAGCAAATGACAAACTGAATGAAATATGACAGATGTAAGTTGGAGTCTTGGAACAAACCACTGACTTCTTTTAGGCAAGTTATTTAACCTTAAGTAGCTGTGTTAAGTAACCGCTTCAGGTCCTTCATCTATGTTAATTGGGAAGGACAACACCTCAGGGATAATTACGGGAATTAAATACAATTAAATAATATTGAGAAAGCTTGAAGTGTCTCACCTGACACAGTTATAAAAATGACTACAGCTTTATGCAGTGTGTCAAGTCTTCATTGCTGGGCTGGGCTTCATGTGAAGCCAGACTGACAAACTGACCAGACTCTTACTGCCTTGGGTCTCATCCATCTCTGTATCCCTAGCACCAAGTACCATGCTTGGCTCACAGTCAGTGTTTAATAAATGTTTCCTGAATGCACCTAAACATACAGGTACTGTTGGGAGATTAGGTGTGGCTGGGTAAGAGTAAGATAGTTTTTGTCAGTTCTTAACTACTCATTTGACCAAAAAGTTGTAACTTCAGAATCCACTTCTTCATTGCTCTAGTATGCCGATGTCAGGTGTTTTTTTTTTTTTTTTTTTTTTCCTTTTTCTTTTTCTCTCTCTCTCTCTGCAAGTCATAGGCAGAGATTAATTTAGAAGGATCGCACTTGTCTCTATGATTTTTAACCTATTACACAGATGTGAGTGAAGCCCCATTTATACATCAAAGCCTTACTTTTTTTTTTTTTACCATCAGCCACTAAAAGCTGATCTATCTCTATCCTGACCTAAATTATAAAATCCTTCCTGGTTTTCAAACATTAACAAAGACATGCCAAAAATAGCACAGATGGGCACAGTAAAAAGAAATCTGAAATTAAAGAATTGCTTTTATTTCTGGTCATGAAGTTTATGAAACTGGTGGCACCCAAAAGCAGAGAATACGGAAGAATTCCACATTTCACAGTTTTAAGAAGCTTTTAAAAAGATCTGATTAACAACTGTTTTAAGGTCACATACTACATTACGGACATATATTCTCATTATTCCTGAAGGCCTCCAGCTGTGACAGTGGTAGAGAACGAATAGAAATTGATAACCTATTTGTTTCTAAGTGAGTATTGATCTTTCAAGCTCTGATTACCGTGGAGATTACCTTTTTCCATGTGTTTCCTTATTAACTTCAAGGCACAGTGGAAGGCTTTTCTTTTCTCATTTGACTCATGCCCGACTAACAGAGAGGACTGTTACATTAAGCTTAAAAAACTTTCGTATTTTTTTACTTAACATATGCTGACTGAACCATTTTCTATGTGTACGTTACCATATTAGATAATTTGTCATCCTATTAGAAAAACTTTCGGTTCGGAAGATGTACAAATGAAAACATATTAAGCAGAAATTTCAGAAATTAAAATGTGGGCATTTGTTGGATTTTACGCGCTTCCTGTTAGATCCTACGATATGAATGGCTGATGGCAAACCTCCTTCTCCTAATTACATCTACCCTAAGGTCACTTTGTATCTTCCAACCCTGTCTTAGTACTAGAAAACCAAACTGGGTAGTTGTACCTGTCCTACTGAATTCTATCACAACCCTTAACCTCTACGAGGACGCTAACAACTTTTCCTGCCTTTCAATGACTACAGACCAGTTAACTCCATCCTGGGCAACCTAACCTCTTTCCCCTGCTCCTCTTCTCTTCACTCAACCTCTTTTGTCTTCTGTCTTCTATGATATTTGCTCAGTAATATCATAAGAATCTTTTCTTAAGTCCCTCTCTGCTGTACTTTTCTTTTTTGCCTTCTTTTCATTTGAAACAAACCCCATTTGTGGGGAATAGGCAGTGCTTGGAACATAACTCTATCAAAGAAAAGGTGTGTATCTTGAAGTGATATGAAGCATAATAAAGATCAAAGGGAAGGGAACAAAGACAACTGGGCACCTGTTCTGTGCTCCGCACTGTATTACTGAAATCAGTAACTCCATCCTTGTGATTATCCTTCAGAGTAGGTATAATTATTCCTGTTTCACATCTGAGAAAATTCAGGGTCACATTCTACGACATGGAGGAGCCATTATTTGTATTGTGCATTATCTAACTCCAGAAGTTTGTTTTCTCCCATTCCTTTTGAAGGAATCCAGAAGTATCTTTTAGAATCTTCAAAAAGTCCTTTTAATTAACCTATATACCTATTATAAACCAGGCTTTTGGTTAAAAATTCCTTACCTGTATGGAGATTCTTCAAAAAATTAAGAAAAGAATTACCATATAACCCAGCTCTTCCATTTCTGGGTATTTATCCAAAGAACACAAAAAGACTAATTTGAAAAGATACATGTACCCCTATGTTCATTGTAGCATTATTTACAATAACCAAGATATGGAAACAACTTAAGTGTCCACTGATAGATGAATGGATAAAGACATTGTGGAGAATTTATACAGAGGACTACTACTTGGCTATAAAAAGGAATGAAATCTTGCCATTTGTAATAGTACGGCTGGAACTTGAGTGTATTATATGCTCAGCAAAATAAATCAGATAAAGACAGATATTGTATGATTTCACTCATGTGGAATCTAAAAAAAAAACCCCACACAAATAAACAAACAAAATAAAACAAAACAAATTCGTAGATACAAAGAATAGACTAGTGGTTACCAGAGGAGAAGGGGTTTGGACAGTGGGTGAAGTGGATAAAGAGGGCAACTGTATGGTGATGAATGGTAACCAGACTTGGGGTGGTGATCACTTTGTAATGAATACAGATGTCAAATTATAAAGCTGTATACCTGAAGCTTATATAATAATAGAAAAATAATGAAAAAACAGAATTCCTCATCTTCCTCTAAGTAAATCTGCATTGTCCCTTAAGCATCAGTATTCAAGATAAACATGGCAACACTATTTTATTCAGTAGCATTATCTTGGGGCTTTAATTACAATACCTGTAAAAGTGTCTCTACTATTTTTTCCACTACAAATACATACTTTTAAAGATATAGGCTCTTGGGTAGGCTTTCCAAAAAACCCATAATTTATTTTTAAAAGTCCCAAATTCCAAATAACTGATTTATAAATGAACTTTTGTTGTATGACCTATTTAACTTCCTTAAAGATTATGATTAAATGTTTGACAAACGAGTTTTGAATAGTTAGGTGGAATATAGTGAATTTAGAGGGTGGATATGTCGCTGAGGGATGTAAAGGTCAGAGGGTAAGATTTAATTACTTCTGTGTGTATGTTATATGCTATATGTTCAGGGTAAGATTTAAAGTAAAAACATTCCAAGTAAAATGTGCCTTTTATACGAGTTAATATCCGAAGAAACTCCAAACTCCACTCTAATAGTTCATTCATCATTTGCCCAATGGCAGCTATCAAGGAACCAGTTTTTTCAGGGTCTTGTAATTCAGACAAGTGATTTCACTGGTAGTTTGTCTAAAATAATATTTTTAATTTAAAGAAATGAGGTATGAAGTTGATTAGCATTTTAAAGCAGTTATCATCATTGTTATACTACGCATATTGATTGAAACTAATAATGAGTTTAATGACTTTGGGTCCAAAAGACTTGAAAGGTAAAGGGCAAATACTCTGTATTTTGTTTTTATGAACAAATTCTTAGTGACATGAATTTTAATGCATTTTCTACTTCATAAACTCCATGGGATGGGAGGGAGGAAATCACAATTCCCTGGACCATTACGTTAGACACTTGGTAAGCTATTAGACCAGGATACTTCTATTTATAACAGCACGGCATAAGATGTGTTGGCTAAATGAGTCCCCATAAAAGCAATCCTGTAGATCCGTTCTGTCCAATACAGTAGTCATTTGCCACACGAGACTATGGAGTACCTGAGGTATGGCTCCTTCATAATGAATGTGCTGTAAATATAAAAATACATTCTGGATTTCAAAGACTTAGAAACAAAAATGAGTAGAATATATCTTCAAAATTTTTTATATTGGTTATGTGTTGAAAGCATAACATTTGAATATACTGGGTTAACAAATGTGTTTATTAAAGTTAATTCCACCTGTTTCTTTTTACTCTTAAATGTGGCTACTAGGAATTTTAAATTACGTAAGTGGCTTGCATTATGTTTCTATTGTACAGCACTGTTATAGATAATACTGAAAGAGGATTTATAGAATAAATATGCACAGAATTTCTGCCATACTCTTGTACAGATTCAAATTTGTACTCCATTTCACTGGAATAATAAATCAACTTAAGGATGAATTATGATTTATGATTTGAGAAAGTATTTAGCTTTATTAGGGATACAAAGGTCTTAAGTTAAATCAAGCTGTTGATAGCAAGTATTTTTTTTTTACAGATTTATTTATTTATTTTTGAGAGAGAGTGTGCATGTGCAACATGCATGTGCAAGTGGGGGGAGGGGCAGTGGGAGAGGGAGAGAGAATCCTCAAGCAGACTGCCTGCTGAGCAAGGAGCCTGAGACGAGGCTCAAATCCAGGACACCAAGATCATGACCTGAGCCAAAACTAAGATTCAGATGCTTAACTGACTGAGCTACCCACGTGCCCTAATAGCAAGTATTTTTATGGACTCACATAAATAAGTCATAAATCTGACTTCAGATGAATTTGATTACACATAACTATTGAATACCAATTTATATATTTTAAAATACTATCTCATATATCTCTCAATTAATTCTCAAACAATCCAGTTTTATGATAATGTTCTTTCTGAAATGATTTTTTTTTTTAATCACCAATAGAAGAGGTGTTTTCCTCTCCCCATGGCAGTGGCTCATTACAGCAATGATTGTCCTTGATGGAACCCAAGGTGATGTGAAAAGGCCTCCCAGGATGAATATCTCTGGCTTCAATGCTTTCTAAAAATTTCCTTCTGTAACAGTTTTGGAAGTCCCTTTGAGCGTGAACTCTATGAAGCCAGACAGACCGTGCTGTTTAGGAAGTAAATCTTAAGGGCCGCTTAATCCTGGGTGCGTCTTTTCTTGTCCTGTAAAGTGAATTCTGGGCAGCAAACATAACTTGAACTTTACTGACACACTATTTCTCTAGGTTTTTTTTTTTTTTTTTAACCCCCTTTGCTAATTTTGTTGTTATAACATTTATAACATGCACAGCGAATCAGTCATTTCCCATTGGTGGTGGTAATGACCGAGAATTTGGTTTTATGATCTCACCATTTGGTGATCAGATAATTTATTAGTCTTTTTGTTTTCTTGTCTGCCTATTTGTGAGCCCAAATCAAATAAGAGCATATTTTATGTCCATTGTAAAGGACACCAGCTCCTTGAGATCTTGAATGGTAATTTTTTGTGTTTCTGTGTTTTGTTTTGACCTGTGGCTGATACTATAGGATAGAAGCTATAAGTTCTCAATATGCCTGTGTGTCTGTAATTCAGAAAAGCCTTTAACTCCTGTGTGAGTGTGAAGTATTTTCCTACATCTGGAGAGTATTAAAAAATTATTACAACCCATAAACTAAAGTGCTCTGTTCTGGTTGGTTTATAGGGGTAACTGGGCACCTATTTAAATCTTATATGCTTCAAAAATTAACAGAAAATAAATAGAAATTCTCAGTCTTTAAAAGTACTAGAGTTAAAAAAATTTCTTAAGAAACATTAGCTCAGAAACATTTTTATAAAAGAATCCAGGTTCATGTAATTAAGGTGAATCTGTGGACAAATCAGACTAGTAACTTTGGTCTAAAAAAGAAAGTTTTATGTATTTTCCTTTAGTTTATAATTACAGAGTTTATTTTTTAAATAAGATTTGGGTTTATTTTCTCATAGGCTAGTTAAATCTAAACTTTTAAAAACTACTTATACTGCTTTAAGATTATAAAAATATAAAATCTCTGTTCAGTTAAACTGAATCATAACTCTGACAAATCTTTTATTGTAATAACAGTAATTGTTTGTAGCATATTACTTATCAGCGATTTACAAGTTACTTAAAAGATACTCATACTGTATTTGTTATAAGTTCAATTTGTCCCCATAAGAGAGAGAATGTTTGAGAAGGACCTCCAAACTAAAGCTGTCATTTAGGTAGAGGAAAAAAAATCTTTGAAAATATAAGATGTGGTCCCACGTACACACATTTTCATGTCCTCTACTTTACCAATGTGTTTCTGAGGCCAGTCAGCCTCATGAAACAGAGTGGTCTAAGGTATATTTTAGTAAGGGGAGAAGACATTATTGATGGTATTGATTTACAGATTTGGTTTAACATTCTTCAGTTGCTTATAGAAAAAAAAATTTCAGACCATCTGATTCCAGTAACTGCTCTTAACTAGACTGGATTGAAGAAGGCAAGACTTAAGACTAAAGGCAAGAAGATTTGTTAAGGGCTTCTGCAATAATCTAGATGAGAAATAATGGGAACCTAAACTAAGGAAATTCCAGAGTTAATAGAGCAAGGAGACAGACTGCAGAGATACTTAGTTGGAAGAACCTAACTGATGTGATGTCTGATTGGATGTAACAGGCTGGTAAAATAGAGAAAATATCTAGATCAGGTAACTGGGTGAGTGATCACACCATTTATTTAGATAGGAAATGCAGGAAGAACCACCACAGGTTTGTGAGGGAGATGAGGAGTTCATTTTTGGAAATGGTGTACATGGTGTTCATGTAGAAATATCCAGTAGGCACTTGGAAATAAAAGCCAGGAGCCCAAGAAAAACACTTGCAATGAAGAGAGAAGCTGGAAGGCATTAGCTTATCATTGAACGGCCTAGCCCAGATAAAGTATACAGAAAAATCCTGGGGAACACAAAGATTGAGAAAAAAAAATTCTGAGCATGAGACTGGGTAGGGCAGGATGATAGGAAGTAAAACAAGAGAGGATATTGTCTGAGGAATCATGAGAAGGAAGAATTTCTTTTTTTTAAAGATTTTATTTATTTATTTGAGAGAGAGAAAGAGAGAGAGAGAGCACAAGCAGGGGGAGAGGGAGAGGGAGAAGCAGGCTCCCCACTGAGCAAGGAGCCCGATGCGGGACTCAATCCTAGGACCCCGGGATCATGACCTGAGCCGAGGGCAGACACTTAACCTATTGAGCCACCAAAGCACCCCGAGAGGGGAGAATTTCAAGAAGGAGAAAGTGAGCGATGGTGCCAAATGCTTCCGATACATCATGGTAAGAAATGGGAAGTTCTAGCCCCATAACTTGTGACTTCTGCAAAAACAATTCAGTAAAGGGGTGGGTGTGGAACCTAAATCAGCCAGGCTAAAGACTGAATGGGAGGTGATAAAGCAGAGAGAAGCACCGGACATGTGCACTTTAGTGGAGGCTGTGCTTACATGTGACTCTGAAGGGAGAGAACTGGAAAGTAACTGCAGTGTTGGTTGGGGCGCAAGGAAGCTTGTGTGTGTGCGTATGTGTACATGTATGTGTGTACATATGGATGTGTATATGTATTTGAAAGATCAGAGAGACTTGAATGTGTTAGGAGAAAGAAAAAGAAACAGAAAGAAGCCTTCAAAACATTTAGAAACTGTTCTAAATTCTTCCTGCCCAAGAAGCAAGATTGAGAGGGCCAGGGGAGAGAGCCAGCTTGCAACCATAAGTGAACAAAAGAAACAGTGGACATTATGGATGCACTCCAAGAGTCTGGTTCCTTTTATAACTGGTTTAGGCTTAAGAAGCTCACAATAATCTATCTTCCTAACCCGATTTTGTAAATGAGAAAACTCATTTTAAAAAAAGGATTCAGGTTTTGCTAGAGTTTGAAATCTCGTTTCTATTTCACTGGCCTCTAATCTTTGTTTAAAACAAATAACAAGTATAGTAACTTAATGAAGATACTCACAATTCGAACAAGCCAGGATAAGGTAGATGTTGCTGTTGAGTAATGCGTATTATAATGGTAGGGGGGGCTTTGATCATCTTCCCACGTCTCATAACGCTCTGCGTAAAATACAGCTCTCTTTGGGTTCAAAGCACCGATTGGCTGTTAAGAAGTGAAAAGAAGCATTTCACTTAATACAGTTATATTAAACATTCTATATTATAACTCTTTATGCTGAACATATTTACCATTAATTCATTTTAACCATAGAGCATAAATAATTTTGTATTACATTTTATCAAATTTGATTTTAATATTAATTATGGATCCTTACACTTGCTAAAAATCTCTCAGGAACATGATTTATATATGCGAAGTTTCTGGATTTTACCAAAAGTTTCAGTAAACTGGATTACTAGGAATGATCCAGTTTAAACTGTCAAGGCGAAACCAAGACTTTTAATGTCATTTTCCTTCCTACTTAGTAATAATCGTAATGAACATTTAGCTTGATCACAGGAAATCCAATGAGGAGAAGGTGAAGCAGTTGACCATGTGACAACCATATTAGAGAAAACCTTGTCTTCCTAGAGGGTCACCCACAGTGAGAAAGATAATAATCACCCATATGGAAACCCTGTTGGAATGCTGGTTCCATTCTGTTATTACACAAATGGTGCATACATTTTCTTTATTAAGTGAAACTACAAACCTAAGGCTGATGAAAATAATCTAGACAATTCTGAGTCCCTAGAAAGCATTGTGTAAGGCCACCAAGACCTTTCCTATCATCCCAGTGATGATGTTAGTCCTAGAGTGGAGCACACAGTAAAATGCTCAGGATACAATATACATACTTTTTTTCCCCCAACAAAGCATGTGTTAATTGGATCATTGCCTCAAACTTCTTAGCACACCTAATCATTAAAAGAATTTCTAGCATATAGTCCTTATGATTTCAAATAATAAACTGTTTTAGCTTTAGTTTCTGTCTGATTTTCGTTTTTGGGACACGGAGTCCATTCTCATGATTCCTAGTAGCTACATTATTTTGCTTTAGGATGCATACTGTTATATATAAATATTTATGGAGAAAACAAAAGATGAATACTAAGTATAATATAGAACTCCTTTATTCAAAATTTAATATTACTAGTTAACTATGAAGTTCCCTCCAGGGCTTAATTTTAACAAGAGAAGTAGTAGAAAATGAGTGTTTCAATGGGACAAGTAATGTTACACAAGAGAGAAAGATTCATTTATAAATTGTTTGGAAGCTTTTTCTTTTGGTTCCATGGGACTAATTCAAATAACGCAATGATGTCAGCAGTTAAAAGTCTGTTAGAATTTCCATAAAAAACTCTTATTTGCAAGGCCTCTTATCCTTAATATTATTTGTAAACTATGCTCATTTTTCTTTAACTTAATTATGACTTAAAAAAGACTAAACAATTTATTTTTTAAAATTTTTGAAAACTTTGTTTTAATTTAACTATTTAAAAAATGTTTAAGAACTTTGGTTTTAAACATATTTCTTAAATATTCTAAGGCTTACATTTTATTCTGTGTTAAATTTCACTGTTCATCTCTCAAATCTTTTTACACAGATATAAAAAGGCTATGTAATTTCATTAAATGTCACATAGAATATTAGTAATATTTAAAACAAATATATCATTTTTTTTTTTTTGGTAAATGGGTACTTACTATAGTGGACTGAATGTGAGCTGTTACTGAATTGGAATAGTTTTTCATTTCAGATAGCCAACATATTTTATGCTTGTCTAGATGTGCAGACATCTGTTTTTCTACCTCAATATTAAAAGACTATTCTTTCAAAGCATTTAAAATGTTTAATACTTTGTCCTCTCTTGAATAGGCTAACGGATCTTTCACGTGCATAAAACAGCTGCACAATCTGTAGGGATTGACCTTATCTGAGATTTTGTTTGTTCTGCAAGACCACACAAAACATTCTTGAAAAAGGAACAAGGCCCTTCCTCTAATCTTTTCCAGCCTTCTCCCCAACTACTGGAAAAGGGATAAAATAAATATTTGCTCTTTTTATTTTACTCAAGTTTCATCAAAGTCATTGTTTTGGAGTGCCTGACAGAATAATACTTTGTAGGAAACAGGTGCAGAGTATTGGAAGTCTGTACGTGCCTCCATTAGTAATTTCTTAAAATGAATTTCCAATTGTGAATTTTTATCGAATGCATTTAGAAATGAATTTTATATAACAAAATGTATATGATCTAGTTTGTACTTACTATTTTTCTATTATTTTGCTCTAGTAATCAGGAAGCAATAAATCATCTGAAGGGAAAATGCTTGAAAATGTCTGGGAAACAAAAATTTCATCACAGATGACATTTTCTTATGGGATCCAAATGTATAATGTCTATTTATCTGCCTATCTGTCTAACTGTCCATCTATCATCTACCTACCTATAATGATCTACTTACCTATGTATAAACTGATATGGTTGTGTTTGTTATCCTTTTAAAATTTGAGCAAATAATGCAACGTCAAAGCCATTTGGATTTAGCAAATGAATAAGGTAGGAAATCTGGTGAAACAGTAAAACTCTACTTGATAAAACATATAAGCTTATTTTGTAATCTCTTTCCATTTTTATCATAATTACCATAGTAATTATTACCAGTTTCCTTTTCTCTCAAACAGTAGGCTTTTAGAAACAGCCACCTCTATGCTTTTTAACTGTTTCTACATGAAAAGGTTTAAGTGAAAGTTTAGAACTTGCTATTAGATGTATTATGATTTTGTTCTTGTCGGTTTGTATGCCATAACTTGGCATTGTAACAGATAAGAGAAAATGATGCAGATAACAATGAAAAATTAAAAATAAAATTCCACCTCTGTAGCACTTTATTTTTATTATATATATTTTATATATTCATATTATATATTTATTATTTATATATAAATTTATATACATAAATATAAATATTTATATATTTATTATTATAATATTATTATTGTTATCATTTTCTAAAACTGCTATAAAGCCTACATGGCTTGCAAAAGAACTATTTTCAATATAAAACTGGGGGAAAATCATACGTGTAACATTACCACGTCTACATAAAGCAACTGAATTTACTGAAGAACTGGTGTTGAGGATTTTCTCTACTCTATCACTCAATTTCCCCTGTTTGAATATTAAAGAGAGAAATTTGTCTCAGTCTTAAATACCACAAAGAGCTTTGTATTCCTGAAAAAAACAAAAAAACAAAAAAACAAACACACACCTGTGACTTTATGATATGGAACAAAGATCCTGACAGATACTCATGGAGATTTACTCATGAAAGGCTCTGAGAAATATTATTATAAACAGAATTGGTTAATCTTGTTCACTCCAGTGTTTACTATTGATTTCTTTTTACTAGAACCTCATCTTTCTTTTTTGTTTTCATAATAACTATTAATAAGGCAATAGAAATAGAGCTCTTTGAAAAGTTTTGGTTAGAATCCTTATGGCATGCATTTCTGAGTGTGAACTTTTTCTTTGGTTACATTTTCCTATTTTCTTTCCTTTTCTGTTCTCTTAGCCTTGATTGATCAACACCTTTATCTTTTATGAAACCTTACAAGTTTTATCAAGTGCATTTTATGGGATAGATGTATAAATTAAATAAGAGAGGTGAAAATGAACAATAAAGATAATTTAAATAAAAAATACTAATTGGGTAAATGGTACTTCAGGAAGCATTTGAAGAACTTTAGAGAATGTGAAAGTCTGGGCACACAGCTGGATTGTTTTGAATGAATAAATTAAAAAATAAAAAATAAATGTGGATTGACTTGAGGTGCAGTCAATGCCATTAAAATAGATTATAATTTTTAAGAGTAAAAATGGTTTTCAAGAGGAATCAGAGGTCCAATTAAAGTAATATTAATAAAACTGAATTCTGGTATTTCAAAAAAAACCTTGAAAATGCCCATGTTCATGGTATTAGGATTCTGCTTACATATATAAAATATCTTTGAGCTCACTATTGCTAGTGCTCCCTGCTGCAAATGCTAACAGTACTATATATTTATATAAGATATTGTTTTCACATCCATTTTCTAGATTGATTTTCGTAAGTCTTGAGGTGGGCAAGACATTCATTCTGAACCTAATTTCATGAGGAGGAAACAGGTACATGGGTCTCTACTCTTTCCACAACACCGAGATGCCATTTCATGGCTAAATAGGAAATTCTGATCTTGATGTCTGTAACTGCCTACTTAATTCCTAAACCATCACAGTTCTTCAGAAATGGAATGCACCCTACAGGCCTACAAGTCCAACTCCCTCACATTATAGATGAGGACAATGAAGAAATGTCCAATCAAGATTGCATTAGTCTGAGAAAGACATGTATCATATGATGTCATTGATATGAGGAATTCTTAATCTCAGGAAACAAACTGAAGGTTGCTGGAGTGGGTGGGGGGTGGGAGGGATGGGGTGGCTGGGTGATAGACATTGGGGAGGGTATGTGCTATGGTGAGCGCTGTGAATTGTGTAAGACTGTTGAATCACAGACCTGTACCACTGAAACAAATAATACATTATATGTTAAAAAAAAAAAAAAGATAGCAGGAAGGGAAAAATGAAGGGGGGAAATCGGAGGGGGAGATGAACCATGAGAGACGATGGACTCTGAAAAACAAACAGGGTTCTAGAGGGGAGGGGGGTGGGGGGATGGGTTAGCCCGGTGATGGGTATTAAAGAGGGCACGTTCTGCATGGAGCACTGGGTGATATACGTAAACAATGAATCATGGAACACTACATCAAAAACTAATGATGTAATGTACGGTGACTAACATAACATTAAAAAAATGCTTAAAAAAAAAAAAGATTGCACTAGTCAGAGGCCATACATTTTACAGAACCAGCTGATACTCTGTGCCAGATACAGCTGGAAGTGGGATACAGCTGATTGATCTGTTTGGCTTCTAGGTATTGCTTTTGTTATCTCCGTTCTCTCAACACATCTGAGCTTCTAACATATCGAAGTTATCTTGTTATCTTTCAGTATAATAACCAAGGGCTTGGGAATCCTGAGAATAGGCTTCAAGGATTCTTGTCTTTTCATTTTTTTCAGTTATGAGCTATATATCATCAGTCTTAAAATTCTCAGTTAGGACAACATAGAAATCATACCTACACATGCTTCTGTGCTCAAGGAAATTCCCTGCCTCTCTCTTTTTTTTTTTAAGATTTTATTTATTTATTTGACAGAGACATAGTGAGAGCAGGAACACAAGCAGGGGGAGTGGGAGAGGGAGAAGCAGACTCCCCGCTGAGCAGGGAGCCCGATGCAGGGCTCGATCCCAGGACGCTGGGATCATGACCTGAGCCGAAGGCAGACGCTTAATGACTGAGCCACCCAGGCGCCCCCCCTGCCTCTCTTCTTATCTGACCAGGGAATTTCAATGCATTCTTCCCAAAGCAGCTCCAATTTCATCTGTGAAGGCCTATATGACACTCTCCGGTAACAGGCAAGTGTGTAACTTTTTTTACCCCATAAGCTAGCCTTTCAAGGCAATGGCTTTTACTCATTTCTATGTTCACAGCACCTGATACACTACTTGGCTCTTTTTAGGTATGTAATAAATGCTGAATGAATGAAAACTGATTGATCTGATGATATAAGATTGATTGATTGATTGATTTCTTGGGGGAGGGTGGGCAGAGGGAAAAGGAGAGAGAGAATCTCAAGCAGGCTCCACACCCAGCGCTGAGCTTGAGATCATGACCTGAGCCAAAATCAAGAGTTGGATACTTAACTGACTGAGCCACCTAGGCGCCCCTGATTATATAACATTTAAATTTCCATATGGAAACTTCAGACAAAAATTTTAGGCAAAATCAAAAGACAAATAACAAAGTGAAAAGTATTTGTAGCACATATGATAAAGGGCTAGTCTCCTTAAAAAGTGAGCTCTTACAAATCAGTAAGAAACTGATGAATAATCTAGTTGAATAAATGAGCAAATGAGATGAACAAGCAATTTACAGAAGCAAATTTTCAATATATGTAGGAAAAACAGTGCCAGCTCATCCAATATAATATTGTTCAGCATACATTACTCCTTCTTCCTTTATGAACCACTCCTTCCCTACTCTTGGAATACCTGGTTCAGGTGGGCTGACTCCATTATCTGATCCCCTGGGTGAGCATGTGATCCAGACTTGGCAATCAGCATATTCTATCCATATGGCCACTAAGATTAGTACAGAAATGGGCAGATGATTCAAGTTATTCCAATGAAACTCTGCTGAGACTATCTGGGAAAGAAGGTCTCTCTTCTTCTAGTGGGATTACAAAGGCATCACCGCTATAACATAGGGAAGCTGTCTGAAAATGAAACCAATGAGGAAAAAATACCAGAAATGTAGCAACCTATGACACTTGTGAGCCCTCAGATCTGGTTTTCTTGAACTAACCAATCCTGATTTCTCAGTTATGTGGGCCAGTAAAAAATTTCTATTTTAAACGATAGCCAGTTTAAGTTGATTTTCTGTTCTTCACAGCCAAAAGTCAGAAGTACATGGCAAGTTTTAAAACTTTTCAAATAAAAACTATTTTTATTCATTAGGTTGTCAAAAATTACGTTTCACAATACTCAGTGGTGGCCAGGGTATAGCAAAACATGACATGTCATAATACTGTTGGTAGGAATATAAACTGGTATACATTTCTCATGGGGCAACCTGGTAATATTTTTTTAAATATGCACTTGCTTTTGATCCAATCATTCCACTTTGAGGAATTTATAATATGGAAAGAATCAGATACAAGGATATTTATATTTCTCACAACATTGCTTAAAATGGCAAAACAAAACAAAACAAAACCAAAATACCCACAAAACTAGGAGTAGTCTAAATATCCAGTAAGGCACTAGTTAAACAAATGATATACTCATCCTGCTGCGTATTATGCATCTAATTGAAAAGGCTGATTTGAAAAAAATTCCAAGGTAAATTCATTCAATAGATATGGAGCGCCTACTATGTGTCAGTAGATTACTGTAGACCCTACAATAAGATAAATGAGGTTGCTGTTCTCATGATGCTTCATGTGTGTGTACGTGTGTGTACGTGTGCATATGTTTTTAGAGGCAGAGACAGATGGAACCTAAATAAACAATTAGGTCAATGAGAAAATACCAGAGATAAGTGCTTTACTGACAATGAAAACAGAATGGGATAGTAGCAACTGGGTGATAAGGACGGCATCTCTCAAGGAGAACCTCTCGGCCGAGATGTGAATGACCAGAAGAGTCAGTCATACGCAGTTCAGAAATTAGAGAACTCGAGACAGAGGAAGAGCTAGTACAAAGGCTCTAAGAAGGCCTGACTGACATGTTCAGGGAATAGAAAGAAAGATTGTGACTGAAGCACAGTAGACAAGAGGAAGGGATTAGGAGATGACATGAGAAAATAGGTAATGGCATATCATATGGCTTTGCAGATCAGGGAAATGAAACATATTTTATGGTAAGTGAAGGGGAGTCACTGAATGCTTTTAAGCAGGAGATAAACAAGATCTGAGTTAGGCTTTAAAAAGGTAACTCCAATAGTTTTGTGGAGAATGGATTATAGGTAATATTAAATTATTATTATGAGTACTAGGGTTGCAAAAAGCCGTTTGCCTCATAGCATTATCAGCATCATAGTATTATCAATGGTTTTCTAAAAATTCTTTAGTACATGAGTAATATATTTTTGCTACCTATTCAGAGAAAAAAATTTGAAGAATATTCATAATACTACAATAATAGTTGCCTCTGGGGAGTGAGAATAATGGAGATTTTTAATCTTCCCTAACTCCTTTTTACTGTTTGATTAAGAATTTGGTTTATCTGGGACCCCTGGGCAGCTCAGTCGGTTAAGCATCTGCCTTCAGCTCAGGTCATGATCCCAGGATCCTGGGAATAAGTCCTGCATCGGGCTCCCTGCTCAGTGGGGAGCCTGCTTCTCCCTCTCCCTCTGCCTGCCCCTCCCCCTGGCTCATTCTCTCGCTCTCTCTCTCTCCCCATTGCAAAATAAATAAATAAATAAAATCTTAAAAAAAAAACAACAGAATTTGGTTTATCCTGTGTATAGAATGTTAGGGGCTTTTCTCAATTAAATGACCCAGAGAAAGCTTTCAAATATGAACATTTAAACTTTTATAAATTGTATTTTTAAAATTTTTTTAAAGAGACAGAGCAAGAGAGAGAGTGTGCAAGTGGGGAGGGGCAGAGGGAGAGGGAGAGAGGGAGAATCTCAAGCAGGTTCCACACCCAGCACAGAGCCTGATGTGGGGCTCGATCTCACCCCCCCGAGATCATGAGCTGAGAGATCATAGAGGGATAGGGAGAAGCAGGCTCCCCACTGAGCAGGGAGTCTGATGTGGGGCTCGATCCCAGGACCCCGGGATCATGACCTGAGCTGAACTCAGATGCTTAACCGACTGAGCCACCCAGGAGCCCAAAGCTTTCTAAATATTAAGTAGTACAATGACGAGCCTATACATTAGTTTCAAGATCATCGCTATTGGATCTTCTGTTTTGGCTGGAAAGAAAGGTTAAAGGAGAACGACTCTGGCCTAGGTTTGCCTTGATCATGCTATATTTCAGATGTGACACCAAAACGCATAAGCAGGCTCCTTCCTTCTCTATAGGTAGTATTCTAAGAACATACACCACAGAAGTGCTCCTAGTGTTTCCAGTTCCTTCTCTAACAGCTCAAAGTTTTCCTTTCTTTTTAAAATTTTTCCTTTTTTTTTTTTTTACAAGCAATCTTTCACCCAGCACGGGGCTCAAACTCACGACCCTGAGATCAAGAGCTGCATGCGGTACCATTGGGGCTAGCCAGGCACCCCTGACAGCTTGAAGTTTTCAAAGCAGGACAGGCTCTCGTATTTTCTCTCTCTCTGAAAGGGTAGGGCAATTGGCTAAACGAGAAGGAACTAGAAAAGAGACTATAAGGGGGGACATTCAGCATAAGCAGGCAGAGCATGGGACCTGTTTGGGACTTCTGTGTAAATCCTCAAAGCTCCCCGTCACCCTATTACGTATTTCCAACAAACAGTGGAGGTAAAAACAAACAAAAAATACCTCACTCTTTCTGGTTACCACAGTGCCTATGAACCAACTCTCTTCTTTGTCTACACTTACTTGGTTCTTCCTTTCAATTAGAAGGAAAAGAACATAATATGCCACTGGGTAAACTAAAAATGTCTGTAAACCCTGAAGAGTATGGAACAGTTCTTATTGTCTTTTTATCTCCTGTACCTGGCACAACGTAGGTGTGGAATAAAAGTTTGTGTAAGGAAAGAACAAGTAAATGAATAAAATTATCAACTTCAATAAACCCGATTTTGAAATTGGTACCTTTTTGCATTTCCCCCCTTGCAAGCTGTACCCTCGGCTTGGGTTATTCCATGAGTTTAAGACAGTATCCAAATATTGCTAATCAATACTCTGTCTTCAACAATGCAATATAAGCAAGCCTAACAAACAGTTTTCAAGCTGGGTTGTATGTTAAGGTGACATTCAATATATATTTAGAATATTTCAAATTTGGCAGTAAGTTTTTTGGCAGATGACATAGAATAAATTTACACATTCAATTTTTGTCTTCTACCAAGTTTTACATCATCATAGTCAGCTACTAATACACTTAATAGTTTTGCCCATTCTTCACGTGTTGTTGTTAAAACCTAAGCATTAGAGAGATTATATACTAACGTAAATAGAACGAGTTTCATTTTAGATATCATTAACTGAAGATGCAAAAGAAAGATAAAATAACTGTGGACACTTGCCCCACATTGCTGAATTGAGCATTCCCCACCTTCACAACGTACAGCCTTTCCTATGTGGTATATAGACATTTGGCAGTACTATCAAGGGTGGATATGGCTGAAGAGTATTCACACTTCAGTGCATCCATTTGCATTCTCACATTTCAAAGCCTCAAGGCATTATCACTTCCTTTTTTTAAGTGGCATAATAATTTGGGAAAATGGTTATGCTTATCATCATCTGTCAGTCAAACAACTCCTGTGTTAACAAAATATATTTTTTCCACTCAGTGAATGGGTGTGTGTGTGTGTGATGTCTTACGCTCATGTCAATATTAGCAGGACTTGGCTTTGTGATGAAACTATTTCATTTATCAGAGGGCATGACTGGGAAATAGGAAAATTCCATTTACACTTTAATGAGCAGAGGCTGCGCTTCATGTCAAAGTCATGTAACCACTATAATTTAAGAGCAAAGTTCCTATGAGTATATGTAAATAACTGAAGCACCAGTGTGTATCATGTTTTAAGATAGATTTCACCATGAGGTCACATCTCCATAAGGAAAATCTGGATACATGGAGGGAAAAATTGTCTACACCAGCTGTTGGTTGAGTATTGAAGAGATAAGTCAATGACAGATTGTTTCATTTGCTGTCCATCATGCCAAACAATAAACATAACCTCTAACCTGTACATGTAATAAATAAAGCTCGTAACTATGAGGTCTAATCAAACGAGGGGTCCAATAAATTTTACTGATAAAGAACTTTCATTGTTCCTGTGCTCTTCATTCACTGAACTGGGTTAAAGAAAGAATATGAATATTCTAAATAAAATAAAATAGTTCAGTCTAAATAAATGTGCCTCTCAAGTTTCAATAAATATTTACTTCAGTATCTCGATGTTTACGGTTCTGAGAAGTTGACAATTTAAAGAGATGCAAAAGCAATTACTTATTGCATGAAAATCTGACTTTATTATTTTATTAAAAGGTATTGCTTTTTATTTTATTAGAACAAAATTAAATCAAGCAATCTTTCCCCATATTCTTTTCAGTCGTACCAAAGACCGTGAACCCTCAGCTGACAGTTATGGGAATTTGCTTTGTAGCTCCCAGTCACGGAATGCCACTAGTCCTGTTTGGGACTTCTGTGTAAATCCTCAAAGCTCCCCGTCACCCTATTACGTATTTCCAACAAACAGTGGAGGTAAAAACAAACAAAAAATACCTCACTCTTTCTGGTTACCACAGTGCCTATGAACCAACTCTCTTCTTTGTCTACACTTACTTGGTTTTTCCTTTCAATTAGAAGGAAAAGAACATAATATGCCACTGGGTAAACTAAAAATGTCTGTAAACCCTGAAGAGTATAGAACAGTTCTTATTGTCTTTTTATCTCCTGTTCCATAAGACAGTTGCTGAAAGAATTAAATGCACTAAGGTAGCAAAGGCCCCTCATTTTATGAACCAACTCTCTCCTTTGTCTACACTTACTTGGTTCTTCCTTTCAAGGCCCACGAGGGGCCTTTGCTACCTTAGTGCATTTAATTCTTTCAGCAACCGTCTTATGTAAATATTACTGTGCTCATATTAAAGAAGAGGAGAGAGAAGTTCAGAGAGCTTAGGAGTTTGTTGGAGAGGGGCTCTCTAAGAAAATAAACCCAGGACTACGAACATAAAAGGAGGGGCGAGGAATACGAAGCCCCTGAAACCTGAGGGGCTTTGAAGTTTAAGCTTCATGAGCTTTATGGCAAATTTACTTCTGATTCCACCTAATATTCATATATTAAACTTGTAGGTATGTAATCAAAAGCTACTGCCTATTGGCTATTTTTCCCCCATAACCAGTGACTCTTCCTTGAGGGTCAGGACTACATTTTAAAGTCTTCTTAGCACCTTGCAGGGCTCCTTTTATGAAGTAGCTATGTGCATATAAACCTGTAATTTATTTGGTATTCTCTGGATTATAGAAGTTAGGAGGAAGAAACTCTCAGATACACTGTATTTTTCACTTTATAACAGAGAGCTGTTTGCTGACCACAACTCAGTCCCCTTCCTTTAGGGACAGAAATCCAAATTTCCTTTGGTCAACTTTCAGCCCATCCTTTGACAGGTGTCTTGTGTGATGCTGACTCTACCTTTGGCTCCAACCACGGGAAATGATTGGCTCATCGCAAGTGAACATACTCTACCCCTGTTAAGCAGCACCAATGACACACAAGGAGACATTTTTGGGATTTCTAGGAATGAAAATTTTTTCTGTCTTCCATGAGCGTGACTTTGGTGAGATTCTCTCCCTTCCTTTGGGTTGTATGATGTGAGGTGTGGTACCGAGGCACTCATTTTACTACTATACTGTGCAGAAGTTCTAACTGATGACATAGAATTTCATGAAGCCAGTGTAATGGGGGCGTATAAAGATGAAAAATTTTTTATTTCTTTTACGACTGTGTATTTTATTTATTGTATATTTCACAGCTGCTTAATTTTTAATGCTTTTTTATTCTTTAGAACATAAAAATTGTTCGGGGCTTCAAATATTGTTAACTGTAACAAATTCTAGAATTATTCACCACTAGAAATTATTCCATGGGTCCCAATCTTTGTTTAGGAACAACTTCTTTTGCTCTTAGAGATTTTTTTAGAAGGTTCCTGATTAATAATACCATTTAGATATTCAAATTCTTGCTTGAGCTTTTGAAGATGAACAAACTCTCTATTAAAAATTTCATTTGTAGTATTGATTATACCTACAAGAATTTCATGTGCTTCTTAGTGGTCATCTCATTACAATAATACTTCATTATTAGTAGTTTGTCCTTCCAATTATATTATTATACTTCAAATGCCATTTTCCTAGTAGGTGTATAATATGATATATTTTCATACATTAAAATCTTGTTTATTAAGGATTTTTATACAGGACAGTTTTGAGTTTCTAGCCCATTTGTAAGAAGTTCCTATTAAGAAATTCAATGAAGCATGGGAACAATGCAAGAGTAATTTATTAACACATCAGGAGGCTTTAATTTGCTAACATTTTCCTATCATGTTAGTCTGACAGAATATAAAGAACAAATTACTAAAGCATGGAACACAGCAGGACTGAAAAAAAAAAGCTATCTATCTTTTAAGAGCTCATGGGTTCAAATGTTCACAACATGAAGGACTCCAGGCTTGTGAAAGTATAGTTAGTATTCACGCTGCCTTGTCTGTTTACCTCTTCTACTTATTTAACATTATATAAAATCAGGAGAGCACATGTGAATTACAAAGGGAAATGTTCTGCCAAAAGGAACACAGATTAAATGAATCAGCATTAAAAACCTGAAGAATGTTTACATATTCCAGTTACTTTAGAAACAGTGATCTCCTCACGTTTAGTTTATGTCATCTTTTCTATATGGATATACTAAAAATCTATAATTACTAGCAAATATTCTACCATATGTCTTCTCTTATCCATATTAATCATAATGAAGGCTATATTTTCTTTGGTTGGGACAGTGTTGCAAGAACATTGGAGTCTCATGTCTTCGAGTAGTTAAGTACAAATTCTCCAATTCGGTACAGTCCCCACTACGCTGACTTCAGATATGCTGGCCTCAGATTTCTGCGAACTACTTGAGTTTTCATCTCAGCTTGGGACTGGTCTCTTCCCAAAAAGGGCTGTGACTAGGTCTGTTTTATTAACTCCCGTACACCCTTCCACCTAGTACAAGCTTGACGTATATGAAGTGTGTGATAAACATTTGTTGACTGAAAGAATGAATAAATAAACAGAGGAAGTAAAGGAAACTTAACTGAGAAGCTTCCTATCCCCACAATATTCCAGTTGATTTCAAAGAAAAAGGCCTTCTTTCCCTGTTTTTAGAGTAATCTAAAAAAAAAAAAAAAATCTAACGTAGCCATAGTGACAGTCAGCTTTTGAGGTTTTAATACCGTGTGTGTATCATGCTACTTGAGAATCTACAATAAATTGTATCATATGTATATTTTATAGTGATTAGTACGTAACAGTCATTTGAATAATGCTAAATAAAACATATACGTACGAGACTGTGTTAAAGAACTAGTTCGGCAGTTTTTATCCTCACACTTATGAGTTAGTTTGGTTTTGTTTTATACCCAAAGATCACACTGCAACTTTGGCAAGTCGTGTCAAAAGTGCATACCTTCAAACATTAAAATCCTAATATGAATAAACAGTATGTATTTGTCATCAATATTTGAAAGACAATTCAAAATATATAATTTCTATCAATGATTTACATCATTTTTAAACATACAGTGCTAGCTAATATTGATATGCTAAGCACTATCCCAAGTTCTTTACACGTTTTTTTTTTAGTTCTTTACACTTATTAACTCAACAAATCCTCACAGACCCATTATTATTGTCCCTATTTTACAGGTGAAGAAATTGAGGCAAAGAGAAAATTAACCTTGTCTAAGACCCTGAAGCCAGGAAGTGGCATAATTAGGATTTGAACCCAGGCCATCTAGCTCCGGAGTTCTCGTTCCTAACCACTACTCACCACCTCTCATGTAGTTCTCTCTATATAATATTGGACCTTATTATTTAACTTTGCAGAGATTGGTTTTATGATTCAGATACTTTATAACTAGATTTGCTCCTGGAGGGCAGGCCCCATGAATTACAACCCTTCCATCTACCTGGCCTGAATAATTACTTGTCCATGATAAATGATGCAAGATTTTTGTTTGGTTCATTTGAATTGGAAAAATTACTGCATTTGAAAACCATATTGGAATTCAGTTGCTAGTACTTTGTTTTCTCCCAGATGTGGGACTCTCAGGTGTGGGCTAACCTCTTAGGTCCCTTTCGTACCTATAATATCATAACTAAAATTAGCAATGAGCTAGCAACGGAGATTTGATAAGGAAGTCACATAAAATAACAGAACTAGAGAGTGAATGACAGATAAGAATATGCAAATATTAGTACACAGGCTTCAAAACGGGCTGAGAAATATTCCATGTGTAATAATCATAGCTAATAATCACGAAGTGCTTCAATGTGCTAAGAACCATGTCACATTCTTTTAAATGCACATGTCATTTGATCTCTGCAACTGTGTGGCTTAGGATAGTAGTGCTGTTCTCCTATTACAAATGTGGAAACCCGGGCTAAGGGAAAGTGAGTTCAGGTCACACAGCTAGTAAGCGGTGGAATACAAAACTTCAACTTAGGTAGGTCTAGTTTTCAAAGGTAAGAAAGCAGGCAAGAGAAGGTGTGCTGATTAAAAACCATCTGTGGGATCACTTTTAAATTGGCTGCAATGCTTATGCTACCTTGGTTCATGAGCTCCTCAGCCCTCCCCCCACCCAAACTAAACATATACACATATATATGCCTTGTAACCAGCTGTGGAATGCTAAAGCAGGCCACCAAGTATGATAGAAAAGAGAATGAAATTCAGAGTGAATGGCAGCTAGGCTTAAAATGGCTGAAGTATACATATTAAACTTAACGGTCTGGCTCTGACATCGGCTTAGGCTATAGAGGAGCTTTTTGGGGGCTTAGCTCCTAGTCTTCCACTGCACTTCCAATAATTGAGTATCCCACTTAAGTTTCCTCTGGACAAATGAGGTGAACTAAACACAAATTTGCTTTTTATTCTTATCCCCCATTATGTTTTTTTTTTCTCGCCAGTTTTTGGGCCAAATCTCTCTTGTATCTTAACAGATCTGTGATGAATTATTGTGTCCTACTTTCTTTTCACTAGGATGTTCCCCTACATAGTGTCTGTGTGTATGTGCATTATGGTCAAGATTACATGTCTTATCACCTAAGAAATATATCACAGAAATAATTTGCAACCATACTTTGTTCTAATTTCAGGTTTTTTACCTTGACCTTTAAAACCAAAGATATATGAGCAACCTCCCCTTACATTTGCTCTTTCTCAAATATGTATTGCATTTTGCCTATGCTAATACTAATTTATCTTCTTGTAGCTTAAAACCTATGCTAAGAATTGATGAGATTTAGATGTTGACCACAAAAGGAGAAGATCCAGGTTTACTTTCTTACAAACATTAACTGGATATATATATTGGATATATTGGAGATATATCTGGTAGAAATGCTTTTAGAATAAAGTTTTATGAAGAAAACTGACTTCTATATATTTGAAAGTTACCTTTGATAGATCTCTGAAGTTTCCTGGAAGAGTCAAATCCAATTCTTCTGATTCATAGTTTGTTAATACCCATGGAAACACGGGATATTGGTTCAGGTCATTATATGTCCGTCCTAGTAAAGAAAAAGAGAAATGAAAATCTGTATATGCACTAATTGATTATGAAATTGTTCTTGTTCTTATATAAGGAAACTATTGGATTTCAGAAAAGAGTAACTCGTTTATTGAACTATGTCTTTGTTTAATCAAAAGCACTCAAATAACAATGCATTTCAAGTGAATTCACTCAATAATAATTAAGACATGAGTAACTAGAATTACTTTCTAGAATATAAGCTTGTGGTAGAAACTGAGAGCCATTTATCATAATTCATTTCTCTTCTTGGGCGAGACCACACTTCTCAACCTTCCCTATAAGCAGCTGTGGGCATGGTACTCAGTTCTAATCGACAGAACCTGAGCAGAAGTGATATGTCCCACATCCAGTCCTGACCTAACCTGCCACATGGGTGCCTCCATTCTCCATCGCTTTTCTGCTGGTTCTGATGAAGATATTACTGGCACCTGAAAAGCAGAGCTTCATTGGTGAAGACCCCCGGAAGTGATCACTGATGAGGGATGAGGGATTGATGAGGGATCCTGCCAACCCCCAAAAGTGGTCATGGATGAGGGATCCTGCCGATCTGTACACTTGCAGGTTATGTGATTATCACTACTACAGTGATTATATATCTAGAAATTATATTGCCAGTGTACAGAATACTATATTGAGCTTATATCAAGAATTACCAAAACAAGAATAACTTGAGAATGTACAAGTTAACAGGAGTCCTCTGAAGCCAGCAGGAAAAAGTTCAGAGGCAGATGTCTTCCACATCTTTTTCACTCCTTTAGGTTCATGCATTTTCTTTTCGTGTTATGTTGTTTCTCTTTGGTGGATAGGATAGGTTTGCTGTTTATTTTCTGATAGAATGACTTAAGAGGCTCAGGTGGGCTATCGAAGCACAGTGGGAAGGTAAAAAGTTTAGGGAACGTACAGCACTGGCTCACCCTCATAAACTGGTACTGAAATAACACATGAGAAGATGAAATCCTGTTGGACAAATCTTGTTGGGCAAGATTTTTTTTTTTTTTGCAAAAATATGTTATAATCTGATCATGGGTAACTTTCTAAATTTCCATTTGAATTCACACAAAAGAGTGATTTCCCCAGTATTTAGTGATACGGATTTCATCTAGAATGCTTTAGTGCACACATCCCACAGAGCGTAAGAGTGATATAGATATGCACACATTATCTCGCTTGGCATTGAAGAATTGTCATTAAATGATACCTACTTTTTGTAGCAATTGGTACATGTGGTTGTGAAATAGAAAAAAACCCAACCCTGATCCAAGGGAGAACTAAATCTGCTATTACAAGCATTAGATCAAATTCATTCATTCATTTCATAAACATCTGACCAGGTGAATATTATATCTGTTAATGATACGAATCTCTGCATTTTACAACAAAATGATATATTATTTTAAATGTGTAAATTGATGGAGGTAAGGGGTAGAAAGCAGGATGTTGCTTCCACTTTGCACTCCCTGGAATGAGGTGAGAGGCAGGTTAGGTTCCCCTTTGTTCTCCCACGCCAGCACTCAGAGGACATCATTGTTTACTTGTCTGCTTCTCCATCACTCTGTAAACACGTGAATGTAAAATCTAGGGTTTTGCTTCGTTTTTAATCTCAAACATCCCATCTGCCAATAAATGTTTGTTGAAGGAATGAATAGAGAGGTGATAAAAATGGGATAAGATGAACCAAATTTTAGGTAAACAAATAGCCAAGTGAAAAAGGAAAATTGCAGGATAGTCTCTGGCGGATGAGGACTACATAAGGGCAGAGCAGTACAGATGACAGAGAATGACACTGCGAACATGCATGTTAAGCTAGAAGGAAATGTCTGCGGCTAGATGGCTCAGCCAATGAATGCACCTGTTCTATGTTTATGAGTCGACTGTGAAGAATCAGACTGATAAGAACAAACACAAATTCGGAGCCTTTATTAACGTCTCGTGCACGAGAATGTTCTGCTAAAGTAGGGTCACTGTAGAGTACGAAGTGTAAAATTCTAAAATTTGAAATGTATTGCTGATAGCTCACGTATATGTCAGTCTAAGACACGTGATGACTCTCAGTATTTTTCCTATATAGGTATATATACAGAAAGTGCAGATTGGCTAGGCAGAGCTATTTCTGGGATTCAAACTGGGCCCAAAGCATTTTTAGGGTCCTGTCGTTTTCTGGGTTGCCATTCTACTTAAAAAATCTGTAGGTTTCAATGAAAAATAGGGCTTCAAGTAAATAAGTGTATTTTTATAGAATAATGTTGCTGTTATTTCTGTAACACATATTACTTATGTAAATAAAATTAGATACCGTAATTGTTTTTAAATTTTCTGATAAGGTTTTATTCCATACATACTAAGGAAAAAAACTGTCAAAATAAAATAAATACAAAGCCCGTTTATATTGACTTAGTACTTAAATGTATCATGTAAATACAAACATCATAAAAATAGAGACCATATTTGAAGACACCAGCTTTTTAATAGAAATGACTTTCTAATATAGGTATTTCTGGAAAACATGCAGAGAAAGAAACCTTCATCTTTAAAACATACACACAAAATTGACTGATGACCACAGTTATAGCTTATGACAATTGCTCTGTCCTACATTTTTTGTAATTCACTTTTAATAATCCATGGAAAGTTCCTTCAAAATAAATTCTAACAAAAATTCAGCAATTTTTAAATTACTAAAGCTGATAGCACCATTTAAATTCTAATACAAGAAATTTTATAAATCAGTGTGCTTACATATAGTCAAAGCTCTTTAAATAAAAAATTTTCACATAAAAGCTTTACTGTGTGGATAGTCAATATAAATTTTTTTAATTTAAATTAAAAATGCACAATGTATTTAAAAATCACATGGATGAAAAAGAATAAATGGGACTTTGGGATTTTTCATTCATGAATTAGCATTATTATTTAATTATTTTACTGAACAGCTTTGTGAAACGAACAAAAAAAGTGACTATTTACTAAATTAGCAAACAAAGTGAAGTATTTCCAAAGTAATACCTGTTACTTGGAGGTACCTATTTATCAACTGTTCTGTTTTTTGTTTTTTATGTTTTGTGTGTTTTTTTTAAGGATAATTGAAGTTTAGTAAATAACCTTGTGCTGTAATTGATAGGGTTCTTTCCTTTTCCAGCAGTGGTAAGTGATGATTTTTTTTTTTTTTTTACTAACTATGCTTATAAGGTTTTATCTTAGAAGATGAATATTAAATATTGCAAGCCTATGACACTAATCTACTCAAACAATAAAAGTGAAGCACAGTAAATGAGATCTCAGAAACACTGGATATGTTTCTTCATTTAAAAAAAAACTTTTTAATTAAACCATCCAATTTAATGTTTTTATATGGCACTTTAGTTTTGAAGGTAAAGTGATCTAGAGACAGCTGACAAAGAAATTATAACTGCAATTCCTTGGTGAAAATGTTAATGACAGCAAAATATTGTTTAATTAGATGATTGCAGCATCTGGATTAACACTCTTTAAGAGTGATGTTCCTGTGCTTGTCTGCTTCTTCACACTTTACAGACATTTTGTCATCTCTAGGTCATTAGGAAAGAATTTTTAATGATTTTTCTAGAAGCAAGCAGTTCAAGTTACATCTAATTAGATGACAATAATAAGCCCAACACATGCAGTAGCTAAATATATACATAATTAACCAGGGAGGGCTTGTACATCACAGAGTAAAAAAGTGGAAAATGCTAAACAGGAGAAAAAGGTTGGGGTTGGGGAAGTTGTGCTGAATTCATTAGCTGATCATATGAAACACAACTCAAATACCTTAAAAAAAATTCTTAGACCTAACAGAATCATTTATACAAAGCTATGTTAGCAGTCACTCTACTTCCTTAAATGCAAGAATGCCAGATTTTAATGTCTTGTTCATGGTAGTATCTAATAAGGTATAAAATGAGGCATAGGTTGTATCTTTCAGAACACAATGAACAGAAATCGGGTCAGTGCCAGGAATTAGAGGTTGAAGCCTATTTTTATTCGAACTCTAAGCATCATTAAAATTCTTCTACATGTAAAAAAAAAAAAAAGAAAGAAAAGAAAAAAATTCTTCTATGTAAATCTTCCAAAACTTAAGTTCTTTGAAAATAAAAAAAGCATGGGTTTCAAAAATAGTTACATAAATTATACCAGAGTCCTGAGCTAGACTTTCATGTAGTTTTAAAAATCATGTCTTCCAAGAATATTTAATGAAATAAAAAAAGAAGAATCTGAACTTGTATGTGTAGCAGGTTCCCAATGAGACAGCACACATGGAAAAAGAAAAAGGAGGAAAACCACTAACATTGTGAAATGGAATGTATACACTGCTAGGCTTATGAGTTAATTTTTTAATTACTCTTTCCCATATTTCCAATTTTCTATATTGACTATTTATTAAATTTGTAAGTAGAACAAACTGAAGGCCATGAAAACACGTGTGGGCTTCTAGGTGCCTTTTAGAAAGAGTATGTTTTCTGAATTTTTGATAAACTTCTTTTACTACGTAAAGTATTTTTAACAAAACTCACCTATATATAATGTGTGTTTATTTATATGCAATTATGTATATTGTATATAAATAAACATGAGGGTCTAAAAAAATCTAACAATGCATTAATACTAAGACACTGCTGCTACATGCTTTATACAGAGTTTCTTTTTTAAAAGCATCTAGAAAGGAGAACAGCAAAATTGGCCGAGTATGACAGACTTCAAAAAAATGGAGAACAAGAAATGGGGCATAAATGTACTTCGTATTTCATGTTAAAATAATATTCTGGAGAAAAAAGGTAAGTCTGAGAGTGTAATACAGGAACCAAATTTTTTTTTTTACAGAAAATGTAGATTTACTAAGTCACATTAGCCTGTAGTTTTAAAAATGTGAAGCCAAGGAAGATTGTTTCATCTTTCTAGATTCCCATTCTGTAACCCTTCTCTTTAATCCAGGAAATTTAAAGAATCTCTCATCTAGCAATTCCAGTAAATTCACATAACAGATCACACAATCAAGCAAAACATTTGCAAAGCTTAAGTATTCAGTCGGTTCAATTTGAGGGGTATTTACGTGGCAGAACCTTTTTTATTTTTATTTCTTGTTCTGTAGCGATCTCGTAATCTCATTAGAAAGATGAAATACAGACATAAAATGCTAAGGCCACATTACCATTAAGTGCCAAAACGTGTGATCCAGACAGTGCCATAGAAGGGGTGAATGCTACAGAAGATTAATACGATTATCTTTAGGTATGTCTTTTAAAGAATATAGATGTAGTGCAGTGGTTCTCAAAGTGCGGCATCAGCATCGCCTGGGGATTTGTTAGAAATGCAAATTCTTGAGCCCCATCTTCAACCTACTGAGTCAGAACCTGTGGGGATGGGGCCCAACGACCCATGTGGGAGCAAGCCTTCCAGGTGATTCCGGGAACCACGAGCGTCCTGGATGCTGGGTTGGTGGCCATGTTGCGGTATTGTGGTGGGTGGTACTCAGCTAAGTTCCTCCCCAGGAGTTGCCATCATCAGAAGAAAGCCCCCTTGCCCAAGGTCTGTCTCCCTCCCAGGAGCCTGCATCCAGTGACAGCAGTGTGGAGGAGGTCATGAGGCCTGGCCCCCTTGCTTCAAGTCAAGACGACTCTGAAGGGTTATCCTAGCTTCTGGCTCCCTGTGGGACCTGCTGAGGCCTTTGCTGCACTGCCTTGGGTTCAATTTCTCTTTAGTGAAGCTTCTCTATAAACCATCAGCTAAACCTTCAAGGCTGGTGCTCAATACAAGATGGCACTCCTAGTCAAGACTTCAGAATGATGGCCAGGGAAGAACTAGCAGGAATATATCCAGGGAGGTGACCTCAGGATATTTACATTTGTAACTATTTTTAACTGTCCCTCTATTTCTGCATAAAGGTTCATGTTGCCTGGATCATCATTAACGTAGATAAAATCCTTGAAGAGCTAACTCAAAGCCCACCTTTTCTACAAGACTTCCCTTTGGTAGACTGGCTTATCCTCATCTCCCACTTTCGTAAACTTTTAGGACTGTTAATGGAATGTAACCGCATGCCCTCTTGTATGTTCTAAATGTCTTTATATGCAAATATTGTTCTGATAATTAGGTCTTAAATGGCTAGGGCAATGGTGCTCAAACTGCATATGCATAAAACCACTTAGAAGGCTTGCCGAAGCACAGATTGCTGGGCCCCACTCCCGGGGTTCCTGGTTCAGAAGGTGTGAAGAGGAGTCTGAGGATATACATCTCCAACGAGCCCCCAAGTGATACCGACATTGGTCAGGGGGCCACACTTTTCAACCACTGAACACACAGTGTTCACATCACAGTGATTTCTACTTTTTGTATAATGACACGGTATACGGAGTCATGCACTTCTCTCTCTCCCTCTCTCTCTCCCCCTCTCCCATTCTCTTTTAGCCAAACCTGCTGCCACTACTCTAATCTAGCTCTTCATCCCACGTCTTCTTTTCTCTTGGAATGCCCTCTGTTTACTTTCTAGTGAATTCTTTCTCATATTACAATTTCCAATTTAAGTGTTACCTATGAGAAGCTTTTCCAGATCTCTTAGTTGTAAGTGATGCTGTCTAGACCTGTGACTTTGTATATTCTCCCATTCTAATAATGATCGCTTTCTCCTGGAATTGCTGGTGTGCATGGGCGTTTTGCTGACTACACCATGATCTCTTCAAAGGCAGAAGCCATACTTTAATCTTCTCTGCAGTGTCAGCACCGGCATGCGTGCTCCGAACTATTTACTAAAGAACTGAAAAAATTGACTTCATATCTGGAGACCTGTCGAACTCTCCTGTCAACAGTTCTCCCCAACTTTAGGCTATCTCATTTCTGATTCAGGCCATCCATAGTTACCAGCTTAATTTTCCTAAAACTCCACATTGCATCCCCTTCTACTCCAAAATCATACTGACTCCTAAGAGTCTAAGATCAGGCTCTTTGTAATCTGGCTTTTACTGATGGCTCCAATATTATCTCCTCTTATTCTCTGTTCCAGCCAAGATATGATACTCATGTCCACTGAACACATCACATATCCGACTGGCAGAAATTTGTAAAGCTCTGCTCTTTTTTTCCTCCCCAAAGACATATTTAAAATTCCTCCACTCTGCTTAGCTCTCACAGCATTTATTATTTACAACTCTTATTCAGCACTTAATATCAGCTCTTAAAATGCTCTTATTTATGTATATTTCATTTACCCATCCAGTTGTAAGTGCTCTACTTTCCTAGTCCCAATTTTATACTACTTTTTTATCCCACTGTCTACAACAGACAGGTTTTAATGTTTAGTTACCATCACTGTAAAGGAGAAGCCTAATAAATTCTTTTAAAAAGAGCCAGTGGCCTCTACACTCTTTATGTCATCAAGTAAAACAGACCCCAATGATTCAAAAGAGAGTAGAATGGCACTTAAATATCCCTTATGACCTGCATGCTCTGGCTCAGAAACCCAAAGACTGTCTCAAACAGAAACACACACACACACACACACACACACGTGTCTGTATTGCTCAGGTGTAGATTTCAGAAGGGATCACAATGTTATCTCTATCCAGACTGCAATCTTTCTGAGCTTGACAGAGAAAGAAACTCCCAGAAAGCAACAGCCGTGTAGTGGGCAATGGTTACAGGTGGTACTGTACCATACTGTGGAAAGTACATCTGACATCAGTAAAATGTAGTGGGAAAGGATGGAGACTAGAAGAGTCCTTTAAAAAATGACCTAGACCACATTCCAACCAGAAAGACAGCAAGGATCCCATCTTAGAATAGCAGGACAGCTTAATATGAATGCCAGCTCGACCGGAAACTGAGTTGTGAGTGAGGTTTAGCCCCTCGTCTTCCAGTTTTACATACAACAGCTCCAAGTAGCTAGCATAGCCAAGGAAAAAATCACATGCCCATCTATGACATGTGGTAGACAATGAGCATTGATAGATTTCTCAAGGATAACTCAAAAACTTAACACACTGAATATGGAAAAATACTGCAGAAAACTGGAAAGAGAACAAACATTATTCTAAAAATCAGGTAAAGATCCATGTAGCTGAAAGTAATATACTGCACTAACAAGAAGAAAATTTAAATAGGGTGTGAAATCCTTCATAATATGCAAAATGTATGGACTCCAAAAAATAAGAGTTTAGTAAGAATATGGATTCTAAGTAGTAAATCATATTGACAGAGATAGGCAATGAATGAGGAGTAAATTGAGTTAAAGTTGAGAGTTCAATGTTGATTCATTTTTGAGTTCAAAAATAAGAGAAATGTATTTTAGAGGGTTTTTAAAAATTTAAACATATCTCTAGGAGCATTAGTAACAAGATGCCTACATTCTAAATCACTAACAAAGTGGGCAAAAATGTGTAAGGCTAAAGAAAAACAAAAGAATACAAAAAACAAGAAAACATTTTAAAAACAATAGTATAAAATGAGATAGTAGAAGACCAAACATATCATTTATTACACAAGAGATGTGAACATATTCAATATGGTTACTGAAAGATTAAAGTCCAAGATAGGGTTAAAACTTGAAATTCCGCCTATGCTCTAGGACAAAGTTGGCACATCTGAGGTTCTATCTTTCTTCTCTTTGGCACTGAAGCTTCTTTCTGCTACATCGTGCTGTTAGTTGAATATGCTAATGAAGTTTTTACATTTACATTAAGTCCACTCTATCTATACATGTAAATAGTATGTGCTAATTAAACAGTATAACCCATTTCCTATGTCTTTGAGGGAGTAAATAGGTTTCTTTAAGATATAAACATCATGTACACTGATGCACACTGATGTACGAGTGTGTATATCTTGAAGTGTGTATCTCTTCATATACGTGAAGATATATGTATATAATGGAGACATGTGTATAAAATATATACTAACATTTAATTTATGTAATAATCCTTTGGGTGTACCTCTAGTATCCTATTAGCAAAGGCATTAACATTACAATATGCTTTAAATGATTAAAGTGCAAAACCATTTCCAACAACTCTTTTATCCCTTTTTGTTCACAAATTGTGTTCTCTTGCCTATTGAATACATATCTGTATTGTCCATATTTAATATGTATAATCCCTAAAGCATCCATATTGACCCATATATGATCAATTTAAAGAGTGGCTATTACACAGTTATCCTTTAAAGCAATGATTCAGAGAACATGACTCTAAATTCATGGTTCTGGGCCTTTATTCATAATAGAACAATAACCAAAAGGAAGCATGTGTATTTATGTAGTTACTTCAATTTATCTGATTCCAAAAAGTTTTTGTAGAGCCTGATTTATAGATGTAAACTTTTTGTAATTCAACATGAATAAGGGCTTCTGGAGCTTAATTTAGGAAACAAGAAAGAGGTACTTAAATCTCATAAACATGCTTAACCACTGACAGCCCCGGATTTAGCAGAAAAACAAAGCCACTGCCTTCTTCTAATTTATAAGCATGGTACTGCTGAGGCTGATGGCAGTTACTCATCATTTAGAAATCCAATCTGATTTTATATTTTTATTTGAAGATTTTAAGAAAAAAAAAAAAAAAAAAGATCCTGTAACCCAATCATGCCATAATCCAGGTGACATCTGTACTAGGCAGAATCCTGTTGTTATTCTCCTGTCTAGCTGCTATTGCTGAGAATGACAAAGTAGGGAAATTACATTTTCCCATTATTATTTCCAGACATTTTCTGGCAATGGTTTGTTGACTCTAATAAACCTTCAGACAAAGCTGTCAGCAAAGGAAATGGCAAAAGGGGAGCAAGGAAAAGCCTCTTCAACAACAAATGCATCTAAAACCTCAATACCAGCCTGTAGAGTTTCTGATAACATTTAACGTGAGTGCTTCAGTATTTATTCTAATGTTGTATTTGAATTCCAAGGAAAAAATGTATTCCATCAAGTCATATTACCAATGATTCTGATGAATACAAACATATTATGAAATTAAAGAATGAGATCTCTTACCTGCTATAGTGTTAAGGAACATCAAATATTCGAAGTTTGAAATTTCCCTTCTTTGCCAACGCTGAGTCATGTTGGAAGATTTATAAAGCTGCCGAGGAGTGGCCAGTGATATCCTCCTAGCAATTAAGCAAACGGTAACAAATGTAGTCTCTTTTAACTCCTGACTTTTTTTTTTTTTTTAAGATTTTATTTATTTGACAGAGAGAGACACAGCGAGAGAGGGAACACAAGCAGGGAGAGCAGGAGAGGGAGAAGCAGGCTTCCCGCGGAGCAGGGAGCCTGATGCGGGGCTCGATCCCAGGACTCAGGGATCATGACCTGAGCCGAAGGCAGACACTTAACGACTGAGCCACCCAGGTGCCCCTACTGACTTTTAAAAATCAGTATTAACTAATACATTGGTTTAATATCAATCCATTTAAAGTAACTTATGGTTTATCCTTAGGGAAATTTAAAATACGTTTTAATTGTAGATATTACCAATCTTCGAAAATTCTACTATAGAAAAGATACATTAGTGACTCAGGATAAACCAGTATGAACACACCTATTTGTATAATATGGCTGCAAATGGGTATTTTACAAGTCAACAAGAACAATAAAGATAAAACTACACTCAAGGTAAGTAAAGTAGCTTTAAAACAATAGAGCAAATCTTTTCCATGCCAATAAGCTAAGTGGGTATAGGTAGTCAGGTACCATCTTGCAAGCATTTGACTTAAACTTCATGTAATAATGGCGGCCACTGACCCCTCCACCCCTGCCCCCACACAGAGTGTGCGTCTGTGTACAGCTCTACCCACACCACACATAGCCCTCTCACGATTTAAAAAAACAAGCTGGGAACTTTGAAAACATATGAATTCAGAAGAAGGGACACGGGAATAGCTGAAGGGAATAAAATCAGGACAATTTGTATACATGATGAACCTTTTGAGGTTCATTGTGTTCATCTAAGAAATAATGGAAGTGAGCTGTATTTTAAAAGTATGGTAAGGCTACTGAGTTTCTGGAATGATCATCACCTAAGACAAAGGTTCCTGAACTTTTTCAATACATGCTACCCTTAGTGTTCAGGAATTTTTCATGTCGTCCCTAGGCCAAAAGAAATACCTAACAGTTCTGTTTAAGTAGTTAGAGCTAAATAACACGTAAGTCTGTTCGAAAATACTCCTAAATTGGAAGAAAAACAGTATTTTTACTTCATTCTTAAATAACAACAATTACTTACTAAAGGGATGTGTGCACCTGCTGGACACGGCCGAGCTCCTTAAGCCTCGGGAGTCACATCTGACCCCACCACCTACATTTGTTCCACACTGAGTTTCATGCAGCTCTTGTTTCTTATCACAGCAACTGCCCAAAACTAGTTCCACAAAGCTAAGACGTCACTGAAAAGAATGCAGTGCTATCTAATGTTGAAACGTAGAACTAACTTGAGCAATAGTCTGTGTGCTGGCAGATGTTGCTCTGTTTCCCTAAAAGGATGAATTGCCTTGCAGCAACCTGTGAGTTCACTGTGGCATCCCAGGGTTCCTTGACACTCAGTTTGGGAACTGCAAACTTAAGACTACTTCTGTTTCATTTCCAAATTTTTCTATTCATATGGAATCTTAATAGGTACTGTTTTTGTACATAGAGCTAAAATATGTTTAGTTGAGGAAAAGGAGGGAGGGAGGAAGGATGGAAAGGAACTTGTTATCTCAAATTCAAATGTGAATTAAGAATTTCAGAATAATTAGGTGTAACTCAATGTTTAAAATATTGACATTTTTGAAGAACTTTCCTAGCAACATATATTTGACTCGTACTGACTCCAAAGGAAGCATATGAGTCTAATGATTCACTTCAGTGCAATGGTAAATGGTACAGATGTTTCATACTTCAATTCACGGAACACTAAATCAAAAACTAATGATGTAATGTATGGTGATTAACATAACATAATAAAATAAAAAAAATGTTCTAGTACAATTCTAAAATTCAGTACATTCCTCAATTAATTTGTAATATGATTTTCACAGTGCTTCCAGATTTTGATCCGTACTGGTACCAAGATTCAAAATCTTCCCAGCTATTTTATGTTATAAACTTTAGCCCTGACCCTGACGTTGTCATGGCAACATGCTAGTCTCTGAATTATCAAGGAATTAATTAAAAAACTATGCTTAGTCCAATTTTCCTTGTGCTACTATTATAATCATATGCCTGGTCTAATTTGCACAGTATTACCATTATAATCATATTTTTACTATTCTGACTAAAATTTTTACCTGCGGCATGCTCAGATAAGTCTGCTAAAAGCAATGTATATAATAAAGTTTTGAATTCCTTTGCTGACATTTTGAACCCAAACAATTTAAGAAGAAAATTGCTGATCTGGAAATAATTCTGACCATCAAAAACACTCCCAGATCAAAAATCAAACAAATCCTACTAAGTATAAATAATGGAAATCATGGGAGAAAGTTACTAAATCACTCTTAGACTATGTGATGGTGAAGAAAAATGTGGCCATGGGAAATGAATTGAGAAAAGCCGATTATAAGCAGGTCCAGGGAAAGGATAATTTTTTCCTGTTTACTGCTCCATCTTTCCCACTAAAACTCATTGAGAGCAGGAACCTTGTTTTACTTACTGTTATATGCTTAGCATTTAGCAGTGCTTAGTATATAGTGGGGTCTTGGTAAGTACATACTACATGACTTGAATTACTGGTCACCCTAAAAGAAAAAAATGGCTGAAGAGAGAGGTGATGATAAAAAATTAAATAATTCAATCACATGAAGAAGAAAAAATGGGAAACAGTAAATCAATAGGGCTTTCTAAAATAACCCATAACAACTTTAGATATTAGAATGAGGATGCTTGGTATGTATTTGGGCTATAGTAGGATGCTTTTAGAAGTAGGGGATAAGGTGAAGACAAAATTGCCCTCTGAGAAGGAAAACTATTAAGTACCATTAACAAAAGGTGACCATTTAAAATCACACAACCAGGTGTGTCCTTAGTAAGTGAAGAATCTGATTAAATCCAAAGTTAATTGATTGTACTATCTGAATAGAAAAATACATTAACCAAACACTGATAATCAACATGGAATCTAGAATATGGGCATGTTTTTGCCAGTATTTTTCCATCACTGTGCAGGGGCAAGGTGTTGTTCTTATGACCAACGTGGGAAACCGTGACAGATGACACAGGATAGAAATTGAGAGTGAGCTATGATCTTGGGCAAGATAAGTTACTTATCTAAATCAAAATTTTCTTCTCTGTAAAATGGAGTAAGAGTCACATTGTTTTAGGAATGTGGTTCTTTTAAGAATTAGGGGCAGAGAGCTCCATTTTGCCATGGGAGAACACAGGGAGAAAATGTCTATCTGTGAATCAGGAAGCAGGTTGTAGTCAGACCCCAAATTTGCTGGCATCTTGATCTTAGACTTCCTAGCCTCCAGAATCTCAAGAAATTAGTTTTTATTGTTTGTAAGCCAAAAAACAATCAATCAATCAATCAATCAATCAATCAAGGAAATAATGCTTATAAACCAAAACAAAGTATAGTCCCTGGCACAGGGGATGTTCTCAGTAAATGACAGCTATGGATATTAATTAATTAAAGAGGCATTTATTAGGCTATGCTGGCTTAATGGATATATTCCTTTCGTTCTAAAAGGACAAAGCAACAATGTGATTTGTAATGTGATCTCTTTGGTGGGCTTGCCCAAGGAGTGGCTTAAATGATATGTGAAGTCAATTATTCCCGCAGTATACCTGCCTTTGAATTTGGTAAAATTTTTTTTGTTTATAAATCTTATGGATTTAGCTTAGAGTAAGTTCCCTAGAGTTTGATAAACTCTGCTTAAACTGATAAAACCCAATGTCAAGAAAACAAAGCAGAGAATGAAGCCCTTGGTGATTTCTACCATGATACTCTCAGCTGGAAGGCTTCCACTGGTAGGATCCAGACATTGTCCCTTCTCTTTGACAATTCTCTAAATATAACAGGAGCTTACCTACCACATACACATGTGTTTATGGGAGCAGGTGCATAGATCTCTTTACCTACCCTCCTATGCATCTCCCTACTTATCTATATGTGTGTGTACGTGTTGCATATATTTGCATACTATGTATGCATGTGTTTATACTTTACAAAATGTCTTCACTTTATGATCTCAAGACATTCATAAAACATCTCTTTTCAGAGATACCGTCTCCATTTTACAGCAGATGGAAGTGTCATTCCTCTTGCCCAATGTTCTTCATTCTTTCCACTAATATGTACTGAGTTCCTACTAAGTACCAGGCTCTGTTACTGTTACCCAGCCAGTAAGTGGCAGGTCTAAACCTAGATTCAGTGTTTCTCCTACCCCCATCTGCTGCTTCCAAGGCTACGTATCACAGGAAATACATAAAACTGGACTTCTGAGAATATCATTAGGAAACTAAGAATGAGTTGAGCCTTTGGCGGGGGACAAAGGACCAGAGGGTTTTAAGACTGAATGGCTGTCTGGAGCGAGCAAACCCCTAACTATTAAACATCTATTTTGTTTCCAGTTTTTCTATCAAGAATGATAATCTTCCAACAGCCAAAGGGAGACCAAAGGTGGTTAAAGGGAAATAATACTCCTAAGAGATAAGGGAGCTTCTGGTTGTTTTAAATGCACCCAGGTCCAGACCAGTCCAAAAGCACTGAAGGAACTTATACACATCGTTGAGAAACCCCTATTGGTAATCTCTGAAGAATCATGATCACTGAGAAAGATGTCAGGAGGCAGAAGATCATTTTTAAAAAAAAGAAAAAGTGAAACCTATTTGTCAGTTCTTAATGTCAATTCCTGGAAAAATTCTTGCATTGATGATTAAACAGTTTGTAAGCACTTGGGAAAGGAAGCAGTGATTACATGAGTCAGCTTCGATTCGGTAAGAGCAAGTCCTGCAAAACTAACCTCATTTTCTTTTTTTTGATAGATTAAATGCATTTTTCCTTTGACCTGTATTCTACAGAAGTACTTCTTCATTATCCACTAATGTCTTAATTTAATCTTGTCATTCTACTAGGAAATAGCCTGAGCATGTACATACATGTCAGTGAACTGGTCTTACACTGTAAGCTTAATACGAGAGCTGATGCACTGGGATGCAAGGTATCTCCAGCTGAGTAGCACCTAAAAAGCACCTCGGCAATTAGGCACTGTGCTAGGTGCTGTAGATGAAAAGATAAATAAGACACAGCCCCTGTCTTTTAAATGTCGGTAGCCTATTTAAGGGAAGATGGACAAAGATTAGTTTTTCTTTCCCTCCATGCAGGGCTCTGCAGTAATTTCCACAGACACAGTGGACCATGTAGAAGTTACTGTTGTTTGTCTGTCCAAAGCTGGTTTCTTTCTTTCTTGCCACCAGGAAACCTATTTTGTTCAAGTAGGAGGTTGCAAGGAGTTCAGAGGTATAGTTTACCCTGAGTCTTACCCAGAGGATGATTGGCCTAAGCCAGTCAACTCACTCCGCTTTGGCAGTGATTGTTTTAAGGACAGGAAGGTGACCCCATTCAGCCTGAAGGGACCTGAGATAAAGACTGCGGGAGGCAGCTGACAAATATATTCTTTCCTAAAACATAGAAGCTCGATGAGAAACACTTTGTGTCTTTTTCCCACCTAATGCAGTTGGTGAAACTGTGGTGTCTGGAGCACTAGTAGTGATTTTGTGAACATGAGGTCAACTGAGGGTCCTGACATCATTGAACCTCTGAGCCAGTACTGGCAACTCCTTAACTCCAGACCTTTTATAAAATAAGACTCAAACAGCAAAACACCCTTTTGTTTAAGCCACTTTTGGACAGGTATTCAGTTACTTGGAGCCAAAAACTGACCAACTAAATCTAGTGACACATATTACTGACTCTGTTATCTATTAGAGCAGTATCTTTCAATAAAATAAGATTTCAAATGATATTTTAAAATAATAGGATGAAAGATTTAGGAAATGGTTAAAACCACATCATCATTCACGACTACTAGTCTCAATAAATTCTAAGGGTTTTATCATTTTCATGAAGAAGCATCTATACATAGCATTTACAAAAACAACTTATATGTGACTAAAGAACAATTAATCACAAATATCATGAAGCTTTTGGCATGTTTTTTGTAAGATCTTAAGCAAAAATGTCTTAATTATATGCTAGCTATGGTATGCAATCAACTTTTTTACTTCCTCATTTATATACGTGTTAAAGAAAACTATACACAAACTATTCTGTCATTCTTAAAATACCTGTTTCCATAACCTCTTTACCTACAAATGGCTTGCAGAGAAAATTCCTTGGTTCTCAAAATAATTATAATGGTATAACCTTATCTATATTTCTGTCATATTGAGATTAAAATATTTTAATGAACTATAGATAATGTGTAATATGATATAATTACCTGGCTTGCGGCAAACCATAGCTGGTCCCTACTCCAACCCGAGGCAAGCTATAGACAACTTTTTTTACTGTTGCTTGATCAGGGAAATTAAACATAACCGAGGCTGTGGTAAGAAGAAAAAACATGATTTAGAAAACCACAGGAGAGCTAACCCATCAATTTTAGAAATCATTTTCAAGTGCCTATCATGATTCATTTGTAAAGGTAATGAATCTTCATGGAAAATCAGCTTTCTGTAGAACTTTATCCATGAGAAATCTAGGATTAACATTTTCAAGCAAATTAATTTTTATTTTTATTTTTGTTTTCGTGAGGGCATATCAAAGAGAGAAATACAGCAGGGAAAAATGAAGACAGTATCACACCATGTAAATAAATAACATCCAGATATGAGTACATTTCCTTTCCAAATATTTAAGGGGCCTTACTTCGGTTTGCCATAAATACTTCCAAAGCAGTGTTTTGTAGAAGATAACGTCTTGAAAACACAGCTCGTATCTCGCTGAACATCCATTTTCCATGAAGTCCTTCAGTGTACGCAAGAACCTAAAATAAATAGTTCAAAGGGAAGTGTCAGTAAAATGTGTGTCTAAGACTTAGTCTGACAATATTTTAGATAGTGCTGTATAAAAGTCAATAAATTAGGGATTATCTTCCTGAATTCATGATAGATCACAACAGTCAATTATTTGATTCTGTATACCGTATTTGCAAAATTTCTACCTTTCTAAATTTTCTTAGTTGACTCATGAAGAAATGAAGTAGCAGAAAAATTGTATGTCCAAAGTGACCCTGTGACTTAAAACAGAAAATATAGTTTTTTGGTCTTGTATATAATTAGTTGGACAAGGTAACCTGACATATGCTGTTGGTCCTTTTCCAGCACTCCTTTTCTTCCTTCTTCCTTGCTTAATGGAAGCCCAGTTAGCCCCAGTGTCCATGTGGTCAACACCAGGCAGTGGATCAAGATTGGTCTAAGGTAGGGGTAGCAAATATTTTTGGTAAAAGGACAAATAGCAAATATTTTTAGACTTTAAAGGCAACATGGTCCCTATCACAGCTACTCATCTTTGCCATAATAGAGTGAAAGCAGTCAAAGACAATGCATAAATGAATGGGTGTGGCTGTGTTCCAATAAAACTTTATTTATAACAACAGGGGTGGCCTGAATTTGGTCCTGGGGCCAATGTGGCTGATCTACAGTCTAAGTCAATTATAGCAAAGGTATTCCTTGCTTTCTCAAATTCCCTGGAAACTAGGAGTGAGGACATTTGACCCCAAACTGGCTAACAAGAACAAAACCAGGGTCAGTTGGGGATGCCTCAGCTGATAAAATGAGGTATGCGTAGCTGGCACACTCCTTTTTCCTTCTTTCTTGGGTGGAGATGTAATGGCAGAAACCATAGCAGCAACTGTATAAACCATAAGAGGAAGGCCAAGGGAACTGCAGCGAGGCTGGCCTGAATACTGAGTTAGTGAAACGAGCTCAGCAACCATCATATCTGCACTTCTTGTTACATGATACAGATAAGTCCATATTTGATAAAGGCACTGCAGTCAAATCTGCAACAAATGCAGTCCCTCCTGATACACCAATGTATATTCACAATACAAAACACATTTCTACTTACATTACTACACTCTATATGATCTACTACATTTGTATTTGCTTTGATGAAATCAAAACTGGTTGAATTTTACATGCATGATGTTCCTTAAGCTTTGCAAACAAGTTATGAATTCCCTTTTTACATTTCTTTTCTCTAGGAAAAAAAATATGATCCTTTAGTCTTGTGTATTTTGAAAATTCCATTTTCTAACTCCTTAATTCAGTTTTTGTCTTTCCCTAGACGCTAGAAAGTTTTTGGAGGCAGTCAGACATCTACTTAAATCCTGAAACGTTCTGGAGCCAGTCAGAGTCCTATTGAAATCTTGGCTCTGCTATGTAGCGGTTATAGGACCTTGGAAAAATTATTTAACTCCATCTGATTTTCATCATCTGAAAAACAGTGATAATAATACTATTACTGGTTAGTCTAAGCAAAGACAATGAACCTTAAGTTCATGGCCTTAGTTATCATTTAAGTCCTGTTTATATGTCTTTATTGTTGAGCATAAAGCGACAACTGTTGTTTTGACTTCTAAATGTAAAGCTATACATTTCACAAAAGGGTTATAGTGACTTGCCACAATTTATATCAATAAATCCTTAGTTCGGTGCAATGTTCTCCAGACTTGCATTTCATAGACCAGTATAATTTGTTTTTAATGGAAAGAGTACTGATACAAGATTGATAACTTTTTTGTCAAGTAGGGAACATTTTGAGACAAATAAAACAGCCCAAACAACAAAAACAATCTGCCACGTGACCATTATTTCACTAAAAAATACAACTATTAAGGTCATTTGAAAACCCAAACAGTACAATGAGTATCATTTCAGAAAAAAGGAGAGATCTTTTCATGAAAGCTATGTTGGTACCCTTCTGGGAAAGCCGTTGTGCTAGAAGGATGGAGAAAAAGAGACAGACACACACACACACACGCACACGCATGCACTAGAACACACACACCTCACTCACATGTTTACTTATTTTTCTCTTTGGGAATGATTCAATGCGTATTTGGTCAAGTACTCCTTCCCATTATTTTACTTCCAGTAGGCCGGTAGTTCACAAACACATAGGCGCTAGTCTGACTCCTTAAGTGCTCCCTGTAAGACGGTCTCACCAGCTTTACCAGTTCTTGATTCTTTTCCAGCCCCAGGTCACCCTTAATTGCTTGTTCTGTGAAAATGCATCTGTACCCTTTGTTTTTGCTTTGTTAACTACAGGTTGGCGTTAAGCTTTGTCCGGAAAAGACACTGAAGAGACACTGCCGGCGGGAGGAAGGGGTTTTCCTTCCTGGTGCTGGCGGGCTCCCTCAACAGCTTCCTGCACAACCTGCGGCTCCTCCAGGGCCCGGCCCCTGCAGTGTGCGATGGCCAACAGCACCCAGTGACTCAAAGGTTTTTCTAGAACTTCCCTCTGCCCCAGGCAGTTTTGTAGCAGAGGGCCTCTGGTGAGAACCCCTCCCATGAACAGTTTCAAAGACTCCCTAGAGGGTAGATTTCTGGAAAGTTCTAGAGGACAGAGCTCCAGCAAGTACCTCCAGCAGAGCACCAGAGTGCCTTCTCCACCCTTCAGTGAGCTACAGCCCAGCCTTCCCCAGTGAGGCCTGGGGGAGCCTCTTCCTTGGGTTCAGGGACAGCTCTAAGGGTCGAGGCTGCTCTTTTCCAATACTCTTCCTATAATCCTTAAGTTCTTTTTGTTTCTTACTCACCATTCCCTGTTACTCTAACCTCCTGGTATAATTTATATTATAGTTATTCATATTACACTTTCCCTGTTTAAGTTGCTATATGGTTTTTCTCTCCCGATGGGTCCAGACTGATAGACAAACTCAATCAGTTCTCCCTCCAGCTGGGGCCACAAGGGGCCTCAGGGGCCCTTAGGAGCAAGAAAATAAGAAGACCGAAATAATCAGAGGAACTCAGTAAAGCCTGGAGGCAAGGAGTAAGAGGAGAGAGAGAGAATAAAACTAAACGAAAATTATTTTGCAAGTAGCTCGTAAACAGCTCAGGCAGCAAATTCCAAAAGACAGATCCAAAGGTACAAAGCTATTTTGAGCAAGGGCAGTATCATCTGAGTAAGTGTACAGCCCTTACCAAAGGGGCTGTGGGAAGGAAAATTATTTATATACATAACTACTTACAACTTTATAAAAAAATCTTCCTAATTACTTTATAGTAACCTTTGTCATATTTAAGCTTTGAAATCCTTAACGACGGGTTGATAAAAGATAATGCTCTAACCTGGTCATAATTCCCTGCCAGGAAATCCACTAGAGCCTAGAGTCCTCTTCTTTTTTTTATAACAAACCACATCTTGCTCTCTCTTCTTCTCATTCCCTTCAAAATTGCATATGCAATAAAACTTTCCTAAAATATTTTATTTAAACATTTTTTATATCCCCTCTTGGGAGGTGCCTTTCCTGGCATCTAGTGTGTAGAATCACCAAAATTAATCTCTACTGTCTCTTCTATTGTATCACTTTATTTTAATTCTGTGCATGGAACTTATTTATTTTTTTGTTTCTTTTTTCCTCTGTCCTCCCCCTCTGAGGTGAGTATTATGAGAACAGGACCTTGTCTGTCCCATTTACTGCTCAAAACCCGGTGCCTACAACAGTGCCTGGTGTATATGTGCTCCATACACATTTGTTTGTTGAATAAATCACTAAGAGAAGTGGACAGAGATAATAAATATGGGGAAGGCTACAAGAAATCTTACAAGGGCTGGGCATTTCCGACTCCGTGGCTGAACTGGAAAAAGCTTTCTAGTTTGGCCCTCAGACGTCTCATGTTTACTATCTTCATGGTGGGGCCCACCAGACATCTCTCCTGACTTTAGACTGAATTAAGTCCCTAAAAAACAAAATAGGATAACTGGTTTCTCTTCTGTGGTAGTCTAATTGTCACCCTTGGGGAACTCTAGACTCGGTTATACCCCATCCTGGAAGATCACACCCCCTCACAGAAAGGAGTCCTTCACGCTAGAGGGGTTAGGGAAGGTCTTTAGGCTGCAGTATTTTGACTTTAGTTTATAGACTGACATCTCTCATTTAAAAAAATATGTACTGAGGTGTGTCACAGAATATCATTTGGCACCCCTCTTGAGCATCAATTTTATTTCTGGTAAGTAACTGAAAATCTTTTGTAATATATTCATACAGACAGGATGGAAAATAAAATGTAAACGATGAACTGCTGAGATAAAACACTGGCATTTAGGTAAGTTTTGTGATTGCCATGGGCACCCTTAGATTACACCACAATCTCCTTTACTCTCCCCTGCTCGTGGGCAATGAGAAAGCCCAGTGGAGGGTACCCCAGTACGACTTTACGACCCACGCTGGGCAGTACGTGGAGGCCGCAGTAGAAGGTTCTGGGACTGGAGGCAGAATGACCCGTTAGGATACTACTTCAGGCAAGTAATGAGGGGTTTAATCAATTTTACATATTTCAGAAATGTAAAAAAGTATCATTTATAGTTGGTTAAATATTGAGTTTATGGCACATTTCTATAAAATCTGGGCCTCAAGCCCAGGTCTGAAATACGACCTGATACTATAAAACTGACTGTATTTTATTTATACTTTTACTAGTTACATTATGTTCCATAAGTTTCAGCACCTACCATAATAACTCTTGAAGTTTGTTTTTCATCACAGCCCCCAATGTTTTCCTATCCCACGGATGTACTTTCATCTATGTTTGAGGTTTGTGGCTTTTGTTTTCTTTCCTTAGTCAACCTTCCTATATCATCTGGTCTGTCCCTGCCTGCTTCTCCAAATCATTTAATATACTATGAAATCTAATCAACAGACACTAACTACCCCAATTCAGTTTTGTTTTCTGAAAATCAAATAACTGTAATTTTTAGGACATCATATAGGTCATAAACAAGAATATGAGAGCATCTTGATCCCAAATCTTAGGGAACTTTGTGGTTTTCTTAACTGACCACTGAACTATTTTGAGCCACCTGCTTACCATCCAAAAGAAGTGAAGGGAGAAAGAGTTCATGCTGGCCTCATACCCCGAGGTCTGCTCTTCTCACTTACGAGCAGAGGCACTCAGGAAGCATATAAAACAAATGCAATAGAGACCCCTTGTAAGCCACCTCATCCAAATGTGTGCTTAACACAGATTATTTGATGATCCTGTTGAAGAAAAATCGGGTTGCTGTGCACTCATGTGTATCAGACATGTATATGTTGTCAGAAACATGTATAGGGCTGTCAAATCAGTTTTACCTTTTTTTTTTTTCCCAATGTAAGGCAGCGAATATTGTGCAACCTAAAAAAGTACTTGTTTAGTGATATCTTTGCTGATCTCAGATCATCAAACGCATCTGTTAGAACAAGTATTATAAATACTTTCTTTTTTGAATATGAAAGATCAGAATTTTGCTGCGGGTTATATTTTCTGTTAAGAATTGATGAAAACGTTGCGGAAGGCTGGATAGACATGCCCTTTTCAGTGTTCATGAGGTCGTCATTTCTACCCGACTGGTGCTTGCAGCTTAATTAAAGGGGTTTAGTACAATGTAAAGTTACAAGTCCCCATTACTTTAATAATTCCATATACATGTTCAATGATTTGGGATATAACAAATATATTCAAGATGGAATGGTTCAAAAGTAATTTCAGGTTTACATTCATACGTGATGGTGCATGTTCATTTCCCATCTGCCAGCTGAATGGAGAGAATTCTAAGGCCTGGAAGGAAAGCCGAACCACAAGATGGAGGAAGCTTGGTTTCTACAGTGACCGTGTGCAAGATCATCTCTGACTGCTAACAGTTGTGGTGGCACATGGCGTGAGGATGTAGGGAGCGGCAGAGACAGCGAGACGTGTGACACGCTCCCCTCTGTTCCCGCCACAGTGTCTTGGTGACGCTATTTCCTCACTAAAGGCATGGAGAAGTAGGAGATATAAGAAATAATTAGACATGCATGGAAGGACTGACAGAGAAACACAACAGAATAGCCTCTTCTAAATGGGCAATGCAGTAACTTTCCAAGAGATAAGTTAGGTACATATAATTTAACAGAATAAATGTCCTGATCCTCAGCTTTTTTTTTTTTTTTTTTTTTTTAGTTTTATTTATTTATTTGAGAGAGAGCAAAAGCGGGGGTGGGGAGAGGGAGAAGCAAACTCCCTGCTGAGCAGGGAGAATGATGCAGGGCTCAGGTGCAGGGCTCCATCCCAGGACCCTGGGATCATGACCTGAGTCGAAGGCAGACACTTAGCCCACTGAGCCACCCAGGCGTCCTCAGGTTCTCAACTTCTTAAAATCTATCTGGCTAACACTGAACCTATGAGGGAAATACAGGTTATCTTTCTCCTATCGTTTTCCCATTGCCCTTTTCCTATTAAAAAAAAAAAAATGTTGCGGAGGAGGCTCTCTCTAGTGTATTGCCTGGGGTGTAAGATCTGCTGAGAGGGTAGGAGCCTCGAATAAGGGACAAGTCAAAATACTGACAGAGATGTTGAAAAGCAGATGTCCTCAATGACTAGATTTTTTTAAAAAGTCCTTTTACAAATCACATCATTTCTCAATTCACTTTCCAAGAGTGAAGTTGGATCTAATTGAGCTGACAATGGAGAGAGAATTATAAAATTTTTTTTTTTTTTAGATTTTATTTATTTATTCATGAGAGACAGAGAGAGAGAGGCAGAGGGAGAAGCAGGCTCCCAAGGAGCAGAGAGCCCGATGCGGGACTCGATCCCAGGACCCTGGGATCATGACCTGAGCCGAAGGCAGACGCTTAACCATCCGAGCCACCCAGGCGCCCAAAAATAATTTTTGATTATAGATCAGTGAGTGATTTTTAGCGTACAACTTAAGAAGTGGTACAAAAAGGGCGCCTGAGTGGCTCAGTCCTTAAGCATCTGCCTTCAGCTCAGGTCTGGGTCCCAGGTCCTGGGATTGAGTCCCGCATTAGGCTCCCTGCTCTGTGGGAAGACTGCTTCTCCCTTCCCCACCCGCCCTACTTGTGTTCCCTCTCTCCCTGTGTCTCTATCAAATAAATAATAAAAAAAAAAGTGGTACAAGAAATTATAATACTACTCTAATAAAACTTCAATATCCTATGGATTTATGTGAACAAGATTTTTCAACATATCTACAAAAAAGAAAGCTGGGAGGAGCTGTAATACTGACACTTGCATTGTCCTAGCGATATTCATATGTGGATATATTAACCATTCATCCCATTCAGAGATGAATTTCCAGTAACATTTTATTTTTTGTGTTTAATAATTATTTTTCAAAGTTCATAATATATCTATGTTCTTGTATGATTGTAAGCTGATGTCATTTATAATAATTTATTCCAGAATAAAAGTGTTAAATATTTAAAATTTTATGGTCTCAGGAATTTAAAAAATTAAAACTTTAATTCATAAATGTATGTACTTTTTGCAGATTAATATAATATAGTGAGCAATAAAAGACTTTCAAGAATAAGATACTTAGATAAATTTTGGAGAGGGAGTCAAATGGAAATAGGAGTTCAAAAAGAAAGAGAAATTTTACATAAAATGTCTATTTGAAAAAAGATGATTTGTATATTTTAACCAACTGAGCCACCCAAGCGCCCTTTATTATCCGTGTATTTATAAATGGGTGATGACAGTAATCAAATCACTATTCTATTGGATATATTTGATTCTGTTGAATCCATCTGAAAAGTGACTATGTGAACCAGACTAACCATCTTGGAGAAAATCCCCCAGGATGACCATTCTGTGACCTGAAACCTTCCTGAGCACAGCCCCCCACCCACATTCTTTCCTTTTGTTTAACCACACCCTTATGTACACTCTCCGGGGCATAACATTCTTGATCTGCACTGGAGATATGACTATGACACACACACACCTATTCTTAAACATTCTCCTCCTGGGTGGTCCCTCACCAAGTACTCCCAGCCTCTAGGGCTATAAAGACAGGTCTTAAAGGGCTGTGGGGTTGCAGGAGACCTACTCCCCTTGCAGCTGCTCAGGACACTCTCTACAAGTCTCCTCAATAAGCCATTTCTCATGAAGCTGGACTTGTTGGCCTTTTTCTTCAGTCTTATGGCTTCTTTGGCCTTTGAAGTCACTTAGCATCTATCTCCCTTTCACGGAAGAGTGATACAACAATTTTACTTTAGAAGATCAATATTTGGAACATGTGGGATATTATATCTTTAAAATGTTTGAACTTATGACAAAATTTAGATGTAAACTTAAACATGTGCAGGGCAGTTTTTTATATTTAAGTGTAGTTGACATACAATATTAGGTGGTATATAGTTTTATGAAATTTTTTTTACACAATAGGTAAGAAAAAAAAAGTTCGGGGACAATTGCAATAGACCAGTAAAGAATAAAGAAATCTTCAAATAGCTGATGGAACAGTCTCACTTTAGCCTCTTGTCCAACTAATAATGAAGACAATCATCAAAATAAAATCGTCAAGGGCAGGCACCATGATCAATAAAATCAAATACAGACTAAAACATTGATCATGGAATCAAATCTTTTTGTAATTTTTTTCCTGATGAAAAGAAATAAGTTGGTAATAAAAAATTGAAAATGGGGGCGCCTGGGTGGCTCAGTTGTTAAGCGTCTGCCTTCAGCTCAGGTCATGATCCCAGGGTCCTGGGATCGAGTCCCACATCGGGCTCCCTGCTCCGCGGGAAGCCTGCTTCTCCCTCTCCCACTCCCCCTGCTTGTGTTCCTGCTCTCACTATGTCTCTGTCAAATAAATAAATAAAATCTTAAAAAAAAAAAAATTGAAAATGGGGCAAACTGTAAAAGTCTTAGCTGCGAAGTAAACAAGAATGCTGAAGAAATTAAGCTGGCAAAATGAGGGATTACAGAAAATATATTCTCAATGAAAATGAAACAATAGATACTATTACTGCTATACTTCTGAGGTTAAATATTCATAAACACAGCTATAATCAGTATATGGATTAAAACTGTAGGACTGCCACATCCTCCAACTGGGGGAAATTTAGGCAGCCCACCCATAGAGAGCTCTTTATTTAATAACCTTGCTTTTTGCTGTAACTCATCAATGTACATATCTGTTTATCCTAGATTTAAAGTCACCCTAGGGTCTGCCTCTCTTACTCACTAGCTGTGAGACCTCAGGTAAGCTCATTACTTTTCAATTCTTCACTCATCTTAAGATTTGGGGGAAATAATAATACCTTACCACACAGGGTGACTGTGACGATTGAATGGGATAACTCTTTTTAAAAATGCTTAGTACAGTGCCTGGCACACAGGAAATGCTAAACAAATGATAACTTATAACGATAATTATTGCCCATCAGATGCAGACACACACTGACACACAGAGTCCCACAACATTGCCAGCAAGGCAGTAGAAAAGCTGGAGCCCAGCGAAGAAGCTTTTACTAAGCTAACAGTCACAGCTATTGTTTCCTTAGTGGCAGCTGGTATTCTAGAAATTCTCCCAAATCGCAGTGCTAAGCTCTAACGAGAAAGCCCGACTGTTCGGGACATGAAGCTACCACTGTCAGTAGGGACCGTTCTGAGAAGGCTTCTTCCTACCCTCTCTTCCTGTCTATCGGTGAGGAGGCCAGCTCCTTTCTACCAAGCCTGTCCTCACGATGTGCCAATTTTATGTACTTTCAGTGACTTTCATTTAGCAAATATTTATCGATTGGCCTCTATGAGCTGATGGCGAGCAAGAGGGGCAGAATCCTTCACCTCACGTAGTTCATGGTCTGCTGGAGAATCACAAATGGTGGGGAGAGGGGGAAAAAAGAGGGTCTCGAGCAGAAGGAACAACACACATGTAAGTATGGTGCTTTGGGGAATGGGTCCAGGCTGTCTGGAACATAGATTGTAAAGAGCAGAGACATGAAAAACAGAATTAGAATAATGAGCGGTGGGTGGGGAACCAGGACATGGGGAAATACTATGAAATTCATGTTAGCGTTGAACTTGCAGTCTGAGAGGAACAGAGAGCCCCGATGTTAAACAAAGAGCTGAGATGATCAAATTTGATTTTGCACTTGAAATCGCTGCTGTGGCTACAGGGTAGATGCGGTCCCAATAATCTATGCGGATGCTATTTTATAGTCATTAGTAGAAAACCACGAACTCTTTCAAAAAGGGTATTGTTTGTACCTCCCCAACAGTATTTCATACCATGGCAAATACTTTTAAATTTCCTTATTTTATTACATACATCCCGTAAACAGTTGGAGACTTCTTGAGGGTAGAGACTAGGTTGTATTCTATTTTGTATTCCTTACAGAACCTGCTCATGGAAGGAACTCAATCAATTTTTGTTGAAGAAAATAGTGAAAATTTAATTTACAAATGAACTTTGAGTTGCAGCTGGAGTCCTCTGGGCCTACTTCATCTTCAAATGCACACTCTCAAAATTATGGTAAAATTCTCAAAATTAAAAAGTGATATTGGCAAAGTTGCTTCATTTTTGTCCTACTCATGAATGTCCCCATGTGTGACTATTATATATTGGCTGTGTTTTCTCATTTTCTCAAATTTGGCAAACTCTAAAATCTTGTATTTGTCCCTCTGCTGTTATTTAACAAAGGGGAGGAATGGGGTAGGGGGAGGGAGAACTCTGTACTGTTGGAAAGAAGCTTATTTCTGGTTTCTAGAATTTACTTTCATTTATATACTGGATATGTTAACTTCCCCTGTATTATTCTGCATGGTGGGAAGTTTTAAACTACTTATATATATGTATACATCTCCTGTTTTTAGCTTTATTTTCTTCTATGTGAGATCATTTGGGTTTCTGGATTACAGGTTTCTCTTTGAACATTTTTGGTAATAGGGTCTGATTTGTGGATACTATTAATCATCAGCACAAACTGTTTTCCCTTTTTGCAAATATTTCATAGACAAGTTCTAGGTGCAGTCAGAAATACAGGATTAGATGGGGCATTTGCAGTAATTGTTGCAATGGTGAAATCATTCTTAACTTGTAGAGTAGACATAAAGGAGAATTGCTTTTGACTAGAGATCTAATTATGCTATGAGAGAAATCTTTTAACAAATTAAAAGATTTTTATTTTTAAAAATTTTTTATCATAATACAGTTTATATATATAAATCACATATACTTATGGTACACAGTAAGTATTTAATAAGTGTTAACTACTATTGTTAATAGTAGTAAAAAATCCCATATTTAGCCACAATGTGCATTATGCCTAGCTCTTAAATCCTAGCCATCCTGAGCACTTTCCAGCTCCCACGTGTACCACGTTCTGTCATGTGTCTGTGTCCTTGTACACGCCGTTCCTTCTGATTAGCTCCTGTCAGTGACGAGCTAGCAGAGCCTGCTGCTCTCTCAGAGAACCCCGTACCCACCCATGACACTTACCAGACCGTTACTACAATCGTTGGTTTACTTATTGGTGTCTCTTGCTAACCTGTGAGGTTAGCTCACTGAGGGCAAAAAGTCTCAGTGCATCTCTGCATTTTTCATACTTAGCACAGAGCCCCGCACACAGCAGTACTTTAACAGTAGTAATTACTTATAAATGCCTTTGTCGATTGATGTTTAGTGATACACATGTGCAGGAAAGTTATAATTTTTATGGTCTACATTAATTAAAAAGCAGCCATTTAAGATAGCCCAGAGTTGATTCCCAATTCATTATGTATTGGATGGGACATGGAAGGTGCCCCCTCCTGAAAAGTTCCTTTTTAACCATGTTAATTACTTATGACCCCAAAAACTCTGGCCATGGTGGACTGACCTAGGAGGGACACCTAACATAAAAGTAGTTATCTCAGTAGGATAGACACAGCTGGTGGCTGTGAGAATCCTGTCTGTCATCAGAATCACGCTATCAAGAACGATGACTCGCTGACACCATTAGATAATCTCTTTGATGATGTGAATGTGAGCTATCCAGAGACAACTCTTAACACAGAGGTGGGAAGAAGCCAAAAGACAGAGAAGGCCGTCAGTCACCAGAAATCACAAGCAGCAGGAATTCTGAGGAAGCAGAAGCCAAGACCAAAAGAGATGGGTCTAGTGGTCGATGTAACTATCTCTTGCACCAGACACATCTGGTACCACTTTGTTCTCTTGGCCCCACCTCCACCAGTCTTCCCTCAATCTCTTATCCATACCATGTTGTTTCCTGTCACAGAGCCAATGCACATATTCACATATTCTTCCTTCTCTGGAAATATCTTCCCTCCTCGATTTGCCTACTTCATTTCTACTCATCCTTGAGCTTTCTTTACTTTCTGTTTTCTCAACTGACCTCTCTTGCTAGGTTAACCTCTCTCCCCCCTCCCCCATCACATACTCTCATAGCACCATATATGAGAGAAGTTCTCTTTACAGCACTTACCACAAATTTTGCAAATTTATTATATATTTTATTAATGTAATCTCCTCCACTCTTTGACCATTTGTTTCTGCCCATTACTGTATCTCTACTGCTTGGCGCATTGCCTGTTACATTGTAGAAACTCAATAAATAACCTGTCGAATGATTGAGTTAAAGGTCTATTTCGAGTCAGTTAGTCTGTAGGAGCAACAATATAAATAAAAATGGAGAGTAATTGGTGCTGTAATGTTAATGGATGTCTATGGTTGAAGGGACATTAAAAAACTGGGTCACGGAACTTGGATGAAATTCCAGTTTCTCAGAAGGCCTGATGAGAATTTCCCATTTGAACATTACCATGCTTTCCTACAATAAACTCTGTAGTGCACACTATTGCTTCCCCACTCAGAATCTACTCCTACTTCCCCCCATCCTCCACTTTTCTGATTAACAGAACCCTGATTGTGCTCAGTTACTGACTTCTCTTCCATGCACTTCTGAGTCGGGACACACCGACCCCAGGCCAGTCCCAGGGGTAGATCAAGTCTGTAAAACTGTCCCCATACTTAAAAGGAAACCAATGGAAGAGACATGCTCTCCTTCCTGTGAACATTCCTGGGCTTATGCTGATTTGGGGAAATGTTCAAGCCACACTGTTATCCAAGTGAGAATGAGGACAAACCAAGGATGACAGAATGGACATGGGGAATGAGCCTGGGTTCTTGAAAACATTTACAAGTAGCTGAATCAATCAACCCTGGAGACCAGTATAATTCAGGACTTACTATTTTATGATGCATACACATATACATCCATCCATACATATAAAACGACTTGAATTAGGGTATGTATTACTTGCAGCTGAAAGTTTCCTGATACAAACTCTTATTGCCTGATGTAAACTTCATGTCTGTTTTATCTGAAGAAGGAAAAAGCCTAACACACCCCCGACACACAAGAGAAATTCTGTACTGTCTGCTCAAGTGTCTGTAAATCCAAACAGTTCCAAAAAGTATACTAAAATTTTTTAAAATATGCAAAAACAGTTCCATACTTTCTATATGTTCTAGAATAGCTTTCCTTCTTTGCCTGATAAAGTCCTACTTTATATTAAAAGCTGACTGCTCAAAAAATATTTCCTCAAAAGACATTTAATAAACTTTTATCATGTATTTGTCAGGTAGGTACCAGGCTTATCAGGAACAGGAAAGATAATATGAATGTGAATTATTTTTCAAGTTTTAAAGACTTATTTTTCAGTGATAATTAGCAACTGAAAGCTATTTTCATAAAATACCAGTACAGTTTGTAAGTATGTTTTCCCTTGAAAACCTGAGTACTCTTGGGCACTCACAGGTGCATCCTCAGGGTTGAGAATTTGTTTTTCTTTTTCAAAGCTGACGCTCTTCTAGAATCACGATTTCCAAAGAGCAGCTATAGAATGAAGCCCAGTCTTAACGTAGGGTATCTGCATTTGGGAAGTCCCTGTTGGGGTTTATTTTCATGTGTATCTGCCCACCACAGTATTAGTGTTATCCCTGACACATTTCCTCACACAAGTACGTACCAAAAAGTATGTAGTTTATTAGCACTTAGCCTGGTGGACTATGATCATTTTTTAATAAATCTGCATGCCAGACTGGAGTAGAAAGAACTTGGATTTTAGAGGATGACAGAAAGACTGAAGTCTGACGTAACCACTTCAGAGCTGTGTTAACTTGAGAACGTTCCTTAACGTAACTGAAACAGAGTTTCCACTCACATAACATGAGAAGGATCGTAACCACTTTACTGGGTTGTTGTATTAAGTGAAATAACATATAAAGTGTCTAGTGGAGAGGTTGGTACAAAGGTAGTAGCACATAAATGTGCCGAACAAATAAACTTCCAATCCTTCCCCACCAGGACCTTCGTGAAACTCTCAGTCGGGAATGAGGAGAGCTAGTCCCTGCTGTGGTCTTGGCCCGGGTCCTTCTCCAGTGTCTATTATTCTCTGATTCGAACTCTGCTTCTGCATCGCACAGTGGTTCAACTAAATCTGGCTATTTCCAAGGACTGGTTCTAATATACCACTTACTGGATGGCTTTGAGTGTTCTATGTTTGAAGTTTACTCTTTTAAAAACAAAATTCTTACTGCATCTCAGCATCTGAATTTCGTGTGGTATTTTTACTCCTACTCCTAGTTTTCTATATTACAGGATAATTAACAGCTCTTCAAGAAATGCAACTCAATTTAAATGTAAACAGCTCAGTTAACACCCCTTGTTTGTACATGAATGTCTTTTACACAAATATTTGTAATTGGGGGGTAATAAGAGGTTTTAGAGACCTCCCGACTTTTATAGGCAATGAAAATTGTACTTCTAGTGTTGGGTATCCCCCCAAAGTCTCTTCTTCATTACCATAATGCCCCAAGACTGTATTTGTTTCTTCTGTTTACTTCATATTCCTTGGTTGTAAAGCTATTTGCAGCACAATACTATTTTGCTGAGAATTTGCCATTTATGTGTTTCATTTGAACATTTTGAGTGGGTCCTCCAACCCCAAGCAAGGCTGTTAGCATCACATATCATTTGTTTATCAAAGAACAATTTAATCAGCACCTCCTAGGTTCCCAATGTTGTGCTACATGATGGAAGTACATTAGTGAACAAGAAAAAGATGGTCCCTCTTTCTTTCCCCCCTCCTTTTACACAGCTCATACTATCTCTTTGTAGAAAACCTTGATAATTGATTAATACAATTTGATTTGGCTGGGTTGCTAAAAAAAACCCCATAAAATAGGTTACTGTACTTAACAGGTGTCTCCAGTATAAGTACCAGAGGTGACCTTGCTATAGGCAAGAGGCTGTCCAGAGCATTTACTGCAGAAAGGATTCACGGAGACATTGATTTTAAACTTAGCTCTCATTAAAAGGTCGTTCTAACGATGACTGTGATGCCACTAAGACCAGTGAAAGGAGCCCAGGTAGAGCATTAAATCTGCATTTTAGAAAGACTGTTCTAGAAGTGGTGAGAAAGATCTGGAAGGATGCTAGACGGGAAACCTGAACTCTGCCACTAGGAAGTAGCAGTTGCCGAAGAGAGGAGGAGGAAGGGAAAGATAGTAAACGTATTTATGAGGCAGAATTAGGAAGACCTGTGTGTTTTTGTTTTGTTTAATGCGGACATAAAGAAATGAAAGGAATTAAACCTTTGCAAGAGTTTCTGGCTCCAGTGACTGGGTGAATGGTGCTCTCCACCACATTCTAGGTTTAGGGTTACTGGCAGATGATGAGCATCGTGAAAAAGGTAAGAGGTTCGGTCCAGATTCTAGATAACGCAACCACTATGCTCATCATCACTCATATAAGCATGAACTTGTGCAAATAAACTGTGTTAACAAAAACAGTCAACCTATCTACACTTGACTATTTTAAAGAAATGATAGGCAGTGAATACATATAAAAATATCTAATTTTTATTAAAGTTTTGCTCTCCACTAATAGTATAAGCAAACCTAATAATATTATTTTCCCCAGATACAGAGGTTATTTATAAGTCTCAGTCTCAACCCCATGTCAACACTGAATGTTTTCCCTGGTACTTAGCATTTTGTGTGGCCCACAGCAAGTGTGTATAGCTCCGTGGAACTCCACTGTATGTTTCTCCAATATTCATGTCTCAGTAAATAAATGACACCGTAAACCAGAGACATCCACATGGCAAACTAATTTACAAAGAAGGTGGTCCTTGGGATATAGAATTTCATATAGTAAATATACCAAGATGTATTGATATATTTAGCTAATAATATTATATTTTGTTTTAATTTATTTTTTTATTAAAAGATTTTATTTATTTATTTGAGAGAGAGTGAGTGAGAGAGAGAGAGCACAAGTGGGGGAGGGCAGAGGGAGAGGGAGAAGCAGACACCCCGCTGAGCAGGGAGCCTGATGTGGGGCTCCACCCCAGGACCCTGAGATCATGACCTGAGCTGAAGGCAGACGTTTAACCAATTGAGCCACCCAGGTGCCCCTAATTATATTATATTTTAAATAATGTCAGGCAGTTCACAATTTTTGTTTTTATGCCACAGCAGAAAAATTCTTATTGGGTAGGTAGGGAAATTTAAAAGATTCTGACCCTTATAACTAATGCCACTAAAATGTGGGAGGGCATTCCACAGAGAAATAACAAATTAATCTAGATGGGAAGTAGGGAAAAAGGAGATATACATGTATGTATATAATTTTCGTAATATATCATAGAGGTCCGTATGATGTATAATACACAAAAATGCATACATGAGACAAACTGTACTATTTATCAATAATTGCCTCCTATAGACATTGTGATACAGTAAAATTTTGCTTAAAAACGTCAAACAGATAAAGCCCAGAAAATATAGTACAAATGGCTCTTCGTTGATTGAAAACATGATTAACTTTATCTACAGAAGATTTAAAACTATATGGAGACAAACACATACTATTTTTATTTATGAGATTGACAAAAATCTAAAAGTTTAATAATCCTGAGCTTGCTGTGGGGAAAACACTCATTATATTGAGGGAGTGTAAATCAGTATAACCTGTATTGAGAAGATTTGGGCATTATCTACCAAAATTTCAAATACATACACCCGTGGGCCCAGTAATCTCATTGCTAGGAATTTACCTTGTGCAAGATGAAGCAAGACAAAGTATGTACTAGATTCTTGACTGCAGTATTGCTTATAATACCAAAAAATGGAGGCAAATGCCCAACAATGGGGAGAAGTGGTTAATTCAATAAAGTAATTAAATAAAATATGGAATAAGCTTACATTATTTAGGATGCTTTTTCAAAAAAGAAAAAGAACACAAAGTCACAAATAAAAAAATAGGTATGTTATGTAAGTGAATACTTATTTAGAATGAGAAAAAAAGATCACAACAAATATTGGAGCCTTGGACATTAAGGCTGTTTTCTTTTGAGGCCTCTTAAAACAGTTGAGTAAACAGCCCACTACACAATTCCCAGAAACTTCCATCTTTCACTGGCTCTGTGGACTAAGGGACCCTGGTGCCTACGCTTTATTAGCTTTACAGTAAATCCGCAAGAAAATCTAGAAGTATCTATGATGATGCATATACTAATTTCTAATTATTGTCATAATTTTACTTAATTTCTCGACATACATTTTTAATTTATTTCTTTTAAATGTGCCATCTATATATAGATCAGAAATCTCAGGTCTGTCATAAACAGGTAATAACTTCCTTAAGTTTACCATATCTGTAACAAAGCTTTTTGACATCACAAGCATTATATTTAGTGTTGGTTTAATTATTTTAATTAACATTGTGGTTTTACATCATTTTTATTATAAATAAAATATCTGATGTATATTCAACATTATATTTCAAAGTACTTAAAAGATCTTTGAATATACATGGAAAAATATCCATTTTTCTCATTAAAAAAAAAAAGATTCATGCTTTCTTCATGAAGGATTGATATGCCTGTGTTTGGCTGCTTTCAGCTTTGCCTATAAGATATTTTTCATGTGATGAGCAAAAGATATCTTAATGCATTTTGAAATAAAAATCCAAGCCTTTAATAAATGCCTAAGCATCTAAGCATTAAAAATGAAATTCAATTGTAAATCAAAGCTAAATAAAAATTACACTACCTTCAGCTTTTTATCTCCAAGATAGGGTTTTACACAGTAATATTAAAAAGAAAGTTTAATATATGATAGCTGACAATTTCAAACTAATCCCTACTCTACCTTCTTTTTCTTTTATGAACCACTGGAGGCAAAGTCCCATAGACAGCGTAAGATGAAACTCAGGTCCAGTACAAGCTTTTCAAGCCTAATCAAATGGGTGTAAAAACATATATAAAAAGATGAAAGTGCTTTGCTTTTACATATGGCAAAAGAAATCAGCGAAAAGCTGAAGAAAGAAGTGAGATGTTCCATAGGGGCAGGTTAAGTCTGATGCTAATGCTTACTTAAAATGGTGACAGTCTGGAGTAGTGAAGCCTTGCTGGGCTGCTTTAATTTCTCCCTGGAATAGCTCCCTCCCAACCTTCTGCAGCACATCAAAGTCTCTGGAGCTCAATTAAAATTGGATTATATTGAAATGCTCTATCTATGGGAACTGTGTGCTCACTAACACTTTTCTCTCCGTAATACTCCAGATGACAGTTGCCCATCCCAATTTAAACAGTTGTCATAGAGACGGGGAACTAAAGCCGCAGAAACTAACAATACAAAGGAAAGGTAAGGGCTAAGATTTCTGTGAATGAGGAGCTTGCTTTTTTCAGCAACACTGTTTATTACAAAGTATGAGAGATACAAACAGTATTACAGCTTGTATCTTGCATGTGAACAGAAAGAGAGTTAACCACAGTAGCACTAAGATTACATCAACATATATGTCAAATGTTTTCTATTTGGGCACCTTCTGCTTTCTAAAAATTAAAGCTCAAATGTTTCTCCCAACAGACTGCAGCTATCAGAAACTACGATAGTAAAGAGACTCTGGCTAGCAAATGCATAAAGTAAAGACGTCAATATCTACTTTTTAATTGCAGGTACAACCCAGAAAGAATAATTTCTTGGCTAAGGATTTTTTTTTCCCCTTTCCAACACTACAGTTTTAAAAGTTTAAATTTGGGGTTGAAATGATAAATCATGACTCTGTGTGCAGGTACATTTCAAATGCGCACCAATTTTTGGCAAATCCAGTTCACCTTAAAAGTGTCCCTATCGTTGACAAAGAAACACATTTCTTAAATTTGATTTTGGAATTTATTTCTGGTTTTAATTAGCAGGTATTCTATAATCTTCTATAATTTCTCTTCTTGACATCAAAGCCTATCAGCACAGGCAGAAAACTCTGTCAGCTTCCTAAAAGCCTAAGAATGAAGATTGCTTAAATTTCTGGCAGTTCTAAAGAGCAGTGTATTTGAGAGTGTAGACTGCTAGTAACGATACCATGTTCTCACGTAGATGGCATGTTTCTGGCACTAGAAAAACTCTTAACCTTTCTTGTAATTGGCTTATCCCAAGTCCTAAGATTATTTTTCCTATCATTGTGCAGATCACCATGGAAATAAATTAACTATTGCTATTTTATGGAGGACTGCACTGTTTTTCCTTTTAAGATCTCAATACCTGAGGTTCTTTTTCTCTTGGGAAGACTATGTTGGGATTTCGAAGCAGCAACAAGGCAGAATGCACAAAGTGCAGGCCAAAGGGGAAGGAAACAAAAATGTGTCAGAAAATCTAAAAACCGCACAGATCAAAATTTGTCAAAACAAGGCCCTGGTTTAAACCAACAAGAAGGGCCCCTACAGCTTGGGCCTTGACAAAGCACAGACTTTTTATTTATTTATTTATTTTTAGCCCAGCTGTAGAAAACACCATCTAATGAACCTGTCTGGGGCGCCTGTCCCCCTCCTGTCAGGCATGTCAGGAAATGACAAGCACTGGGGACAGGCCGCCGCCAGTCATAGACAGGCCTGCCAGCTGGAGAGTCCAGCCCCAATCTAATCACACCACCAGAAAATAACTTTCATGCTTTCAGCTTGACAGGATGGACTTGAGGAAAAAAAAAAAAAAAAAAAGGACTGGAAACAATGCTTTTTGTTTCAATTACGTATCCTTTTTATACAGCAATTAAAAGTAATCTACTAACACATGCAATCCCTGTTACTTCATACTGAGGCAACAAAGTGTAAATGTCATTATTAGAAACACATATAAATGTTACTTTGATAATATGGGCAGGGAAAAAAGGGACATAAGACCACCTCTGTCTCTGTCCACTGAGAAGCTATATCATACCAGAAATTTAATATTTTCAATTCAGTTTATTGATATCATAATCCCTTATGTTCAAAGAATTTTCTTGTAAAGATCACCAGGAAGCAGTAGTACTGATTTTATTTGTGTTCTGAGAACCAATACATGTGAAGAGAGAAACAGGATAAAACTAGCATTTTCAGATGGCTATAACACATTTCTGCCTTTTGTGATTTGGAAAAAAAGGGTCATTGTGAATAAATACAACCCACTGAGAACATTACAACTTGGATCATGTTTATGGAGACTTGTAATAAAAAATCACACTCTGATTAAATAATTTCCATGAATCAGATGGTTGCTTCAGCATCATGTAGATCACCATATAAATATGTTCACTTTGCATGTAAGTGTTCAAAGTAAAGTTACATGTAATATGCATAGGTTAACACTTCATTCAGTATATGCCCACATGTAAATAAATGATTATATAGTAAAATATACCTTATACTCATTAGGGTTTTTTACTCACATTTTCCATAGAGTAACTGCTAGCATTAACACTGAAAGCAATAAGCCAAATACAGTGCTCTACGTGTGTTTCAGTCTATATAAATGCACAGAACAGGCTTAAAGTGCTATTCATTCTGTTAACTAAAAGTAGACTCCTACTCCCCCTCATTTTTAAAGTCATGAATCCTAAGATTCAATATGAATGGTAGCAATATCACATCAAATATTAATCTATTTGAAATATATTACTGAAAATATGTAGCTGTCATATAATAACTGCCACTTATTGGCCTGGCCAGTTTGGTCAACTTCTATAACCGTTCTAGGCCTGTTTCCTCATCTATAAAAGAGTGAAAATGATGTTTGCCTCAAAGGGTTGTTGTGGATTAGAGAGTGGATTTAGGGCATCTGTCTCCATGCCCAGAACACAGTATATGATTAACAAAGTTACTACCATTACTTCTTCACTTAAGAGAATGCAGAGAAGAGTAAACAATTTAAAATTAGGTTTACCCTCTACAAAATAATACTCCTGGAGAGCATATGGGGCTGGACATTGCTTCTACTGTATAAAGAACAAGTCTTTCATAATAACCCAATCACACTGAAGTCACAATAAGTATATAGAATGCAGCAACCAAAACTGGAATATGTCCAAATGATGGTTATGACCCTTGCCCCCCAGAAAAGGACCAGGAGATCCTTAACAAACCCAAGAGAAAAGGACTTAGTTTTTCTCTCCTAAGACAATCAAGGTGAAGTGGACATGCATTTAAAATTTCATATTTTCTTATACAAAATACATGTTTCTAACATATAATGATTTTATCCAAGCTCTCAGTATAATTTTGTCATTAGTTTGCTCAGTACTGCTTTATTGCTGCATTATTTAATTCATTTCAGTCATGTAGGAGCAAAGAGAGCTATGGCCTGCTGACCTCAATTTTCACTTAAAGAAACAAATTTCCTTTTTGCAAACTAAGACAATTTTTCTCCTGTCAACCTTGTTTTAAAATATTAACCTTATTCCCATTACAGTAAATATTCGTATTTGTCATCCAGACTTGCTTACAATTGCAACTTTAATCAAGTTATGAAATTGCTTCTGTTCTTAGTTTATCTATCCCCCGAAACAGATGAAAAATATATGTTTTCAATGAGCTATCTTTATTACCATATAAATGCACTTAAAAGAATGTCTTCTCTATTTTTGCTTGGCATCAACTAACATCTAGAAAGGGAACAAAACAAGCAAAATAGAGTCTGATTATAGGTTTTCTTGACAATGACTATGTACAACGTTTCTGGAAATCTGTGTAATTGGCTTGCCCTCCTGTTAAAAGCCATCATAATGGATATACTCATTCCTGGAGTAAAACTATTGGATGTACGAACAACTGTGAAAATTGAGTAGGAAGTCTAAATCGAACAGGATCAAATTACTATAATGCATCCATAAAACAATGTGGAATTCCCAAGAAAGAGGAAAGAGAATGAAACCATGATAGAATACAACTTGGACCTGTAATGTTTTCTTTCATAAAAATGAGCAGAAGCAAATATGGCATAATTTTATGATATGTTAAAGTTGGGTGTTGGGTACATGGCATTTGTTATATCACTCTGATTTTTCCTACTTATTTGACTATTTCATAATAATATAATGTAAAATATTAACACAACAAAATTAGAAGTACAGAATGTACGCTTTTATATCTATATTTACATTTACCAAACATTTTCAAATATTCAACTTTATTTCATCATCACAAAATCCCTGTGTAATGGGTAGGGATGGAGTTTTTATTCCCATTTTGCTAGTGAGGAAGAAAAGACTTAGTGATGCTGACTGACTTCCATCAAGGTCACAAGAAATCTGAACCCTGGCAGAACCCAAGTACCCTGCCTCAGAGTTCTGGTATAGAGTAACACTTCACCATAAATACGGGAGTTTTCTCACATTTATTTCATTCATACAGTAATATTTACCAACAATCTCTCTAATTATTTCATGCATGTCTTGGTAAACATTTGATGATTTGATATACAAATGTATATCAAAGCGAAGAGACTAAATGTTTTAGAAGGAGTAATATTTAATAGGCTTTGATAGTAACTCATTTCTGATAAGCATCGATTTGCTTTAAATATTTTCTGAAATATGGTAGGACCTTCAAAAAAATAAAGAATCATTAATAAATTTTGTGACTTGAGATAATTCTAAATAAATATCAATTTTAGTTCTCTTTGTAAAAAAAAAAAATGGGTCCACATCAATGATCAGAATATATTATGCCCTATCTATATAATGCTGTCCAGATAAAAGCCTCCTACTCATTCGTGCAGGTAGTCTTTCTCAAAAATACCTTGCATGCTGATGAGGAACATTCAGATAAGTGCCTGTAGTTCTGTTTACCATGGTGTAAAGGAAACTTTATTTGGAAGAGAGGTGTTTTATACTTTTCTATGATAAATCAATCAGTAAATTTAATTACACGATTTACATTTACATACACTAATTAATGTAATTTTTAATAATATAAAATAAAATCTAGGTGATGTATTATGCCATTTGAGTTATCCTTGGAAAATATTTAGCTTTATTGGGTTTGCTGGTTAAATATGACAAACTCAATGTAATATACCAGGTTGAAATAAAGGGATTTAAAAAAGACAATCCTGTTCAATGACACAGAACTTGATACAGAACTTTCTCTAACCAGAATAAATAATCTGTGGAGTTCATAGGTTGAGGACAGTCCAACTAAATGGAGTTTACAGGAAACACTAGGAGGCACTTGGGGGAGGGGGGAGGGGAAGGTGTAAGAGGAGGTTGGGAGGTGAGGGGAGGCACTTCTGGGGCACTCCCTGGACCCCTTTCCTCACTCAGACTACATTGTTCATTGCTGACTAGTTGTTTGGAATGTGTCCAAAAGGTCTGATTTGTTCCTTGGGAACATATTCTTCAAGAGTGGAATCCTTCTCTTCTTTTTTGACCTATGGCACAGATCCTCCTTAAGGATTCTGCGTTGGCTGGGCAACGTGCAGTGTACCTACAGGGAGCAAGTGAAACTCTGAAGCTTCCTCTGTCCAGTGCCCCCAAAAGAACTTATTACTAAAGACATCCTACCAAGGTTCATTTGGATTACTGTCACTGTTAGGAGTAAATACAGCAACAGAGCATTTTGGAAACAATAAATACTAAAACATTATCATGGAATATGATGACTATGATGAAAATATCAATACAAGTTCTTAGTTTTAAATGTTTCAACTGTCAAAAAAGAAAAAGAAGATATGTGAATTTAGCATTCAACTTAAATCTTTAAAAAACGGCAGAAAAACATATCAAAGGAAAAAGGTAGGAAGAAAATAGTTAAAAATAAAATCAGAAAATTAAAAAGTGAAAATTTTATGTCTAAAAACTATCTTTGAAAAGACAAGAAAGACAAATCCTTGGTACATTACCTTTTAAAAGGAGAAAAAAAAAGCCATAAACAAGAAAAAAGTAGGGCTGCAACAACTAATATAGAAAGATGCTTACAATTAAAAATGAATACTCTGAAGACTTGTATGTATTTAAGAATAATTTCTCTTTTACATTGTTAAGCAGCTCGCAGGAGAGGCAAGCATCTGCTTTCTCTACTCCGTGGCTATCCTCTCCCAGAGCGAGGCCTTCCGCCCTCCTTCAGGAGTTCCCATTTCAAGCCACTGACTCAAATCAGAGTGTCCAGCCCAGGCTGCTTATAAGTTGCAGTCCCACAGTCCAATGTCCACCAGACCTCTTCAGCTGAGTGTCTTACAGGAAAGTCAATGCGTTATGTCCAAAATGAAACTTATGTTCTCCTCAAAACTTGCTCTTCTTTCTTACGAAAAGTAAACTTCAGTGCTCGATCATTCCAAAGTCAGATGTGAAAATTCACCATGCACTTTATGAGTTATGTGAGTTCATGCAAAGTACCTAAATTCTTGAAAGCTTGTATTTCTTATCTCTAAACTAGTGAAAATAATATACAATTCACACAGACATTATGATGATTAAGTTAAATAATATAATAATAATGGAAAGGTCTTTAGCACAGTACTTTTGTGTAACACAAGTACTCAGACCAAGTGGTAACTATCACAGTGGTTAAGTTCTTTTTTTTTTTATTCTTATGTTAATCCCCATACATTACATCATTAGTTTTAGATGAAGTGTTCCATGATTCATTGTTTGTGCATAACACCCAGTGCTCCATGCAGAACGTGCCCTCCTCAATACCCACCACCAGGCTAACCCATCCTCCCACCCCGCTCCCCTCTAGAACCCTCAGTTTGTTTTTCAGAGTCCATCGTCTCTCATGGTTCGTCTACCCCTCCGATTTCCCCTGCTTCATTCTTCCCCTCCCGCTACCTTCTTCTTCTTCTTCTTTTTTTTTTTCTTAACATATATTGCATTATTTGTTTCAGAGGTACAGATCTGAGATTCAACAGTCTTGCACAATTCACAGCGCTTACCAGAGCACATACCCTCCCCAGTGTCTATCACCCAGTCCCCCCATCCCTCCCACCCCACCCCCCACTCCAGCAACCCTCAGTTTGTTTCCTGCAATTAAGAATTCCTCATATCATATCAGTGAGATCATATGATACATGTCTTTCTCTGTTTGACAGTGGTTAAGTTCTTATTGTTATCTCCGAGAGCGGCACCACTATTCATGAAGGAATCAAAGCTTAAATTTGGGACTTATCTGTAAATATTCCTGTTCCTTCACTCCCTGTATCCAGCGGGTGGCTCAATCTTGCTGATTCTAGCTCCAAACCATGTCTCAAATGTGCCCTTTCCTCTTCTTTTCCACTGCTAACGCCCTCACCTGGGTCTCTAATCTTTTCAAATCTGGCCTCCATGGTGCCCTGACCTCCAGGCTTGCCTGAACCCCAGCCCTGCCATCTTGATAGCTACACTGTGGCTGCCTGTCAGCTCCCCCTCCAGGTTCCCCCCCCCAGCCCCCTGCCCCTGCTTCACACACTCCATGGAAGCCCTGCTGTTCTCAGAACCCGTGTGCTTCACCCCTCCCTGCTTTTGCAACCTAGTTCCTTCTATCTCTTTGGAATGTCCTGCTCCCCTCTGTCTGACCCACTGCTGACGGTTCATATTTGAAAATCCTGTCATCCTCCAAACTGGGCTGCTTGTTCCTTCTTTCTTCTGGCATAGTATACAGAGGGAAGGAAACACCGAAATAGTTAAAGAGAGGAACTTTTTGGAGTGTGTATCCCAACCATCCCCATCTTCTCTGAGAAGTTCTCCCATACTGTCAGGATATGCCCTGCAAATTACATTGGTGTGTGGCCCTGCTTCTCCTTAACCACAGCTGATTTAGACCAGGGTGGACACCGGTTGCAGACGCTAGCCCACGAGATTTCCTCTCACTGGAATGTGAAATTGGAATTGTAGTTGGTGTTGGAGAGGCAGTGAATTGCAGAAAGCCGTAGTGGCTACTTTGGCGTTTTAGACAGGGAGATCCGGGGACACCGAGTGTGTGGAGATAAATGACAAGCAAGCAGAAGCTGAGACAAGAGACCATATGGTCAAGAAAGGGAGAAATCTAGACCTTCCAGTTCTTTGGAAATTTGCGTTTTCCAATTTTCAGTTCCAGTCTCTCGTCAAGCTCAGCTGTACTTGTCACTGGATTCTATGAACTACTCCTACCTGCTTACAATAAATGATCTTTTAGATTAAGCTGGTTTGAGTTCTATTTCTTGCAACCAAATGCTCCCTGGAAGTTCGTACTTGTGATAATAATGGAATCAGGATTAGAACTTGTGGGTGGCACTTTGCTGCTTAAATCCTATCATATTCTGCTTTCTCTGGTAGGGTTCTTGACTGAGAAAATATACAAGAGAGAATAATACCCAGATGCAAAGCTAAGATTTTTTTTTTTTTTAAATTAATAGCTGAGATTATCCTCTCTGGTTGCAAAGCTCTTCCGCCAAGAGTTAGATTAAAGAATTTGGTGTGGAGTTGAAGCCAAAGCAAGGCTTCTACCCCTCAGCATGAAAAGAGATCTTGGGGTATATGTACCTGAATAACCCTGTGGGGAAATATTTGGCTAGGCTTCAAGAGGAATCTATTCAACTTAATGATTCTGTGGAATAAAAGGAAGAAAACGGGCTGGCTAGCCTACTGTGAGGGATCAGTTCTGTCCAGATGTGTTTACCTCATGGGAGCACTGACAATTTAACATTATACCGACCCTACCAGTAGTGAATTTTTATGGCCCAGTGAATACTTCTGGCTCTGGAAAATCAGAGTAGAAATTCCTTTCCCATGGGAAGAGCAACAAAAAGCTTGTGCTGAAGTTTCTTCTCTATGGACGAAGCAGAGATTTGAGGAAATAAAAGGATCGCTCTTTAACAGAAGTCTCCTCATCAGTAAAAATTTGTCAGAAAAAAAAAAAGTTGGGTTTATGGAATCTCATAAATAAATCATGAGTTTCAAGGGCAACCTCTCCAATTGAAACAATAAAGACACTTACAAACTTCCAGAGAACTTTACTGTGGTTTAAGGGAGAGAGTTGTGAGAAGCTAGAAGACTGTGTCCTTTTCCCCTGTGGGGTCAAGAAGGAAAGAAAATCAGGCTGAAAGTCACGTTTAATAGTCTAGGAAAAGGGAGAGGAGAAACCAGTTCCTGGGGCTGTCAGGGAAAAAAAGGACGCAACTGGTCATTTGGTTGGTGTCCCTGAGAGCCTCGCTGACAAAATGTCCTGGATTTATCAGCACTGTGCTCTTCCAACCCTGGATACTCTTACCTGCTCTTCAACTAGTGATGACATTGGCATATCTTCCCTGACTACCCTTATCCTACTTAGAATCCCCTGTCCTCAGTGACACTGGAGCTAAGGGGAAGAAATACTCCAGTCTTGCAGGGAGACATGTGGTTGCCTAACACCTTTTATCACTGAAGCATTGTTACACATGGCGATGAATCAATATTAGGCACTTTAGGCTTGACTTCTACCTAACGAAGTCATCAGATTAAGTTATGCTCTTTATTTCCTCTGTAAAGCATACTGACTCAACGTCTACATTATACTGAATGCTATTTATTTATTTATTTTTTAAAGATTTCATTTATTTGGGAGAGAGTGTGAGAGAGAGCATGAGAAGGGAGAGGGTCAGAGAGAGAAGCAGGCTCCCCACTGAGCAGGGAGCCCGATGCTGGGCTCGATCCCAGGACCCCGGGATCATGACCTGAGCCGAAGGCAGTCGCTTAACCAACTGAACCACCCAGGCACCCCTACTGAATGCTATTTAAAAGGCTAATATTATTTTTTAAAGTAAATGAAACATATTTCATTCATGGATGCTTAGGAAATCTGAATATTAAAGGAGATGATATTATCATCAAAAGCATTTCTCTATAAATATTTGGGAATGTCAGTGTGATGGGAACTATATAAAGCCCATTACAGAGACATGAATGACCTCACCTTTAAGTTTATAAATTGAAATATAAAATGAGAATAATCTATTAGTTACAAGCAATTAAATAAAACTAAATTCCTAACTTACCTGATACTAAGAAGTGTCATTTTGGGCCCTGGTGAGTAGACTAGAATTTCAAAATTTGGATCATATGAGACCGTGAGGAAATTTCTACATTTCTTTTTTTTTTTTAAGAACATTTTTTTAAAAAAATTTTATTTATCTATTTTGAGAGAGAGAGAGCACCCATGCACAGGAGTGCATGAGAGCAAGAGAAGGGGGAGGGGCAGAAGCCGAGGAAGAGAGAGAATCTCCCGCAGACTCCCCGCAGTGCGCAGAGCTCAACGTGGGGTTCTATCTCACAACCCTGGATCATGACCTGAGCAGAAACCAAGAGTCGGTCGCTTAAAGGACTGAGCCACCCAGGTGCCCCTCTATGTTTCCTCCCCAAAAAGACTGGATTCAAAAACAGCTTTTAGGATGAGAAGACAAAAGAAGCCTTGATAGTTGAGGGAAGTTTGAACTTAAAAAGAAAGAAAGAAAAAGAAACCTAGGCATCACAATCTAAGGAGCAGTTTGAAAGGTTGTTTAGAAAGCTAAGTAGCATTGTGTGGGTCAATCCACTGATGTTAATTTCTCCTCTTTGCAGTGGAGTTCAAAATTTACCAAATCCAAAGGTGAGAAAGGAGCGAATTCTGCTTCTTTTGTCATTTTCTGCCCTTGATTTGGGCTTACGGTCACCTAAGAACTGCTTTCCTACGGTTACTGGAGTGGCAACAGTGCAGTAGAAAGTGTCAGCCTCTGTGAGGTTCCCACAACATGACTCCCCCAAACGCTTGGTAGGATGCAGAGCACATTGTCCCTGACCCACATTATACCAGTAACTAGAATCATGTGGCTAGCGTTAGCAAGCAGGGCAACTACGTGTCCTCACCCTGATTGGGCATTTGTGCACAAAAGTAGTTAAGTTGTTTTAGTTCTTCTCATAAAACTGCAGGGGTGTGTTTTCTGTAAGTGCAATAAGTAATACTATTCTACCCATTATGTGGTGTAATTATGACTAATGCTTCCTGCCTTCTCTAAAAGTTAAGGCAACTGGATAAACTCATGAGTCAAAGTTAAGAACTCCCATCATGTAACATCCCTTTTGCTAGAACAAAGACATGTAAGGGTCCTGTGCCACAGGAGAAAAGCATGGACTTTGGCATTAAAGAAACTTCAGTTCCACCCCTGGCCCTGCTACGTTACTGCTTTTGTGATTTGGAGCAAATGATTTGGACTCTTTAGAGTCTGTTTCCTCATGTGTAAAATGGGGATGAATAATACCTACATTTTAGGGTTGTTACAAGGAATCAAGATTTAGCTATTTCTAAGTATAACATAATAAAGTGCTCTGTATATCTGTCTTATCTCCATATCATAAATGTACCAGCAAGAGTTCAATACATTTGATTCAAATGTCATATGAAAAGAGCACTATCTTCCCAACTAAGCAGGAAACTTCCTGAACGCAGGGACTGGTTCACTTCTGCATACCCAGGACTGAACAAAGTGCCTGGTCCATGTAAGCCACTCAGTAAGTCCATGTTCAACAAATGGTAACTATTTGATAATAAATCAGGATGTACAGATGCAAACTCAACAAGAAAAATAAAACCCTTAAAAATATAAAATAAAAAAATCACAAGGTTAATATTAAATTTTGACATGGGAAAGTCAAGTATAAGGAAAAGTGATATAAATTAAAAACTACTTGAGTTCATTAGAGAACTTGATTTAATTCAATTCAACAAATACTATTGAGTTTCTTGTTAGGGTTTCATGAACTTTGGAGCCAGGAAAACTTGGGTACAAATTACATGTTTGGAGAGTTAAAGAAGAGAGAAATACGTACACCTGATGGGTTTGGGGAAACCTTCCTATTAAAGATAATATTTGATGAGGGCCTTGAAGGATGGCTGGTCAGTAAAAGATGGAAAAGGGATGCAGGGTGGACTCCAGCAGCCTAAAAAAGGCAAGAGAGGTTTTAATGTCAGGTTAAAAAGCTTCTAGGGGAGCCTGGGTGGCTCAGTCCATTGAGCATCCAACTCTTGGTTTCGGCTTTGGTCTCAGGGTCATGAGATCGAGCCCCACATCAGGCTCTGCGCTCAGCATGGTCTGCTTAAGATTCTCTCTCTCCCTCTCCCTCTGCTCCTGCATGTGCTCTTTCTCTCTTTAAAATAAATAAATAACAATCTTTTAAAAAAAACAAAAAAACTTCTAACTAATTCCAACTGGCAACAATGCCTGGGTAATTAGAGGAAGAAGGCATCTTCTGAAATCAAGAAGAGGAAATTAGGGAAGAAAAGGAAAATGATGAGTTTGGCAAAGCATCCGGAGAGGGCTGTTCAGCAGAGCAGGTAGCTAAGGAAATGGAGCTACGGAGAGAAGACATGACTCCAAAGAGATATTTGGCATCACGTGTACAGAGAGACAGCTTAAGGCATGGCGAGAGATTCCATCTCTACGGTAGAGAATTCAGGAGGTGGAAAAAACACACCTTTGAGAATGGGGGAATCTATATGGAGGGTGCAGGTAGTGAGAAAGACTTGAGGGCCAGTGAATTAGTGGAGTAGTGCCGCTGAGGATTTTGGAAGCTCAGTGTCAAATGCTGTGCAGAAATCAAGGGATGCTGGGACAGAAAAAAGCCACTGAATTTAGACATCCAGAGATCTAAAATATGGGACTGATGCAAAAAGACAGTTAATTTTGACTGCGTATACACGATACAGTATAGACAAGAGTAAAGGGCCATACGATGTTTGAAAGATCATGAGCTTTGGAGCCAGGACAACCTGGGTTTGAATCCCTGACGCTTCCTGGTTGTGAGCTTGGACAAATGACATGACACGTCTGAATTTTAGTTTCCTCTTTGGTTAAGGGGTGGTAATGATATCTAACTCACTTTGCTGTTTGTGAATATTAAGTTAGATAATGTATGGCGTGGAAGTGTCTAATACAGTGTCTGGTACGCATTAGGAGCACGACAAGTGTTAGTTTCTTTTCCTCGCTCTATGGAAAACACAAGGCAGAGGATGCTCCCTTAGTGAAGCAAAACTTAAGACAGAAAGACATACGTGAAAAGTAGTAAAATATCAAAGATCAGAGTGTGGCATGATTAATGAATTTAAAAATCAAATAGTAAACGGAAAGAACACTTGATCAGGTGTCTGAGGAGGTTCGTTCTATTCCTAGCAGCATCATTTACTACAGAATTACTTGGATAAACTCATTTAATTTTCTGCTCCTCAGTTTTCCCATTTAAAGAGCTGAAATAGGAATTCTGGTTCTGCTCATCAAAAATGACTATTTCAAGGATCAAATATGAAAAGGTATATAGGAAGACATTTTGAAAATTATTATACAGTAGAAACATGGTAGCATTTGGTAACACTACTGCTCTGCATGTCCGTATATGTATGTGCACATTGAACCGTTGGTTACCAGCTGCATATTAATGATGAATAATTCTCAATTCTCACTGATACCTGAGTCCTGACCCTTTGTTACCTTTCCTGAATATATAAACCCATTATGTAGACAAGGATGAAATTTAGACTTCTTTACTCAAATTAGTCTCTGACTCTGAGTACGTCCACTGGCTACATATTTAAGCATGTAATTTGATCATCTGACTCTCATATAGGCTCAGTACACATAAAAAAATATTTTTAAGGTTTCTGCAACATTTAAAGGTTAACTCAGTATGAGGTGTAAATTACAATCAGAAGGGAATCCATGTCCCAAAAGGTTTCTTAGAGTCCAGCAAAACACCTGCGCTACTATTTCGCAACCAGAAAGACAGTGGTTGCTATATTATAATTGTACCTTAACTGCGGGTGATATAACGTATGCTTCGGAATAATTGGCCAGATGAGAAGTTATAAGAAACAAGTAATAGAGGAAAATAGAAATGAAGACGCTAGCATTTTAAATTTTTAATTACACCTTCACTTAATGAAAAGTAAATATATTTACTATTTACTATCATCTAAGAGAAACCAATATTACATGAAAGGGAAATGTGCTGAGAATATGAAAGGAACAGACAAAATGGATTATAAAATGCATTGTTTCCTTAACCTAATGATTTTAGGATGATCAAAATAACAACCTAATGGATTATGAAATGTTTCATCACTGAATGTGAATCTCTAAATTTAAAAGAACAATTTTGGGGGCAAGACGTGGAAAAATGCATTTTGAAATTCTATCATTTTTCTTTTTTAAGGTATAACTAATAATGAAAACTGCTGCCAACAGAAGGATAAACACTCTGCTGGATTTTTGTGGTGGCTTCAGAACACTTGAAAGGTGATAGTGATTATGTGCTTTATGATACGAAGGGAGGGGACTACAAAGTGCCTTGTCAGTTCTCTCCTCCTTGCTAGCTGCGTTAAAATGCAGCTCTGAGCACCTCCCTCCCGCCACCCCCCCCCCAGTCTGGAATTTCAGGAGCAAAGAGTACAAAAGAGCTGATGAGCAATGAAGGCTTCACCCTTCCTCAATTAATCTTGTCTCTCTACCTTTGCTTTTGCTTTCCCTCTACATGAAGGTAATAATGACACCCTCATCCATTATCCTTTTATCCCTGTTATTCTCGTGAAATTGCTTAATAATATGTTACAGATTCGTCTTCACTCACATAATTCTTCCTGTCATTTGCAGTATATCATCCTACAAACATACAGCCCACTTTCACTGGCCGTTCTTTGAAGATTATTGTCAGTGACATCTTCAGGATGCGTTTAGAATCCGGAGCATCATTTCTGTTGCAATGGGGAATTACACTGACTTATCTGTCATTGCCAAAAGCACAACAAGCAATTCACTGTTAATGCAAAGGTAACACAGGTTTTTATCCTGCTGCCAGAACGAGAGCTCTTGTAAATTTATGCTAATATAGCCCTTTTGGAGTTTAATAACCTCTTACCCTACTGGAAAATGACCCCCCCCCCACATACACACACATACACAAACACATATGAACTCACACCCCCATACACTGGAACTGGAGCTGACCAACTGGTAATTACTCATTTTCAATCTTTTTCAGGCGGAAGTTAATTTCACTTGAGTATTATATAGACCAGAGACTGAAAATATGGGAAATGAAAAGATGCCATTTCAATCACCAAAATACCAAATTCTTTTTGATGAGAAAATATTTTCACTCAAAGAATTAATACAAGTTCCTCCATGAACGTTGTTGCTGTTGTAGTTCGCTTTTCTACCAAGAGTTCAAGACCACTACAAATGAGCAGTTTTCCCTGATTGAGGGTGGCATTCCAGAGGGACCCAGGCAATCCAGCGTGCGTGCCAAGTCTGACAACACAGGACAAGCTGGTCGGCGTGCAGTAATTTGACTAATTATACCGGATTAGAGCATATTAATGCAAGCTGTTTTCTCCAGAGCTAATGACCTGCTGACTGGGTTCTGTTAGGGCCCACTAGGTCTACAGGCAGCTAAAAAACAAAGCCCTGTTTTGTAAGCCCTCGTCATTTCACATCAGCAAATGAGTATATCAAACTACTGAACAGCAAAATGTAAGCGACGTTTTGTCTGCTATAAACTCATACAGCTTGCCCTCACTTTCCACCTCAAGGGCTTCTTTTATATAAAATTGATGTCAGTTTCTTTCTTTCTTTCTTTTTTTTTTTTTTTAAGGAGTAGCTGAGAAGTCAAGTCTGGGAGAAAAAGGAAATAATTTTAGGAGTATGTTATTGTTGGAGGGGTAGAAGCTGCTGTTTTGAAACAGGGTTCATGTGAAAACAATTTTAAATGTATACTAATTTTATCACACATCTACCTTTCTCAATCACAATGTTACAAATAGTTAATGAGTACCAAAAGCAGATTACTGTGTAATAAGATCTTTTCCATCTCAAACTTTATTTAAAAGACATTTCTAAGCCCAAAGGGATTTTTATATTTTAGAAAAGCATCTGGATGATTTTAAAATTACGTAAATATAGAAAAATGTGATATATTAATATTTTCAAATTATCTGTTCCTTTCTTTAAAATTTTTTCACGTTTAACTAAAAACTAAGCTAGGAACTTTAACATGTCCCTGAGTGTGTTAAGGTTTACATAATTTATATATATATATATATATATCTTGCTTCTGAAAAGATGTAAAGTGACTTACCGAGGTATATAAAATATGATTTGAATTAGAGGTCAAAAATAGAAAATGAATCTCGATGTAAGACTGATAATAACAATAAAAAGTATACCATAGAGTCGTTTAAACTTCCTTTGTTTGGGTTACAAATCTGTGAACTCCCACCAGCCAATTTGGAAAAAGAAGTAATAAATTCACCACAAAGTTAATAAGATAAAAACAAACTGGTTCGGGAATAACTGCACAATTATTTCTAATACCAAAGCTAGAAATGAATTTACACCAAGGGTTTTCACAAAAAGGGCACTGTATCGTGCAATAAATAATGCCTCAACAACATCCTTACACTGAATTTCGAGGTGTACGGTATTTCCCAAAGCACAGGTTAGAAGCAAATGAATCCTACTGAGAGGTAGTAAGAAAGACGCCCCCCCCACTTGCCTTCTGAGAGCAGGGGCTCATCCCCAGTTTCTGTGCAAGGAGCCCACCTTCCAGGACCGTGAGGAGCCTCCCCTGGGCAGAATCAATGGCAGCTAATCCTTAGGGTTGCCAGTGCTCTGTGGTTTGGCCCGGCTCAAGAATATGAGCTCAGTGAATCAGATTCCTGTAGAGTACTGGAAATAAGAAACGCAGAAAGAACTGTGTACCTGGCAGTTAGGAACAGATGTAGAGAGGCCAAGGGAGCCAAAGTGGGAGCTGGGCAAAGCTGAAAATTCAAGTGAACCAAAGCTACGATTAAGTATAAGGAGGATTCTCTGTTTACGGAGAAGGAAAGAACACTCGTAGATGAGCAGACTAACTGGTTTTTGAAAGATGGATGGAGAGAGCCATCCCTAGAACTGACTTAGTTTTTTTAGTTTTACAACTCTAGACCATATATCTTTGCAATAAAGTCCCTTTTTCTTAAGGTAATTTGAATGAAGTCTATTCTATGAAGTCAAGGAATTTAACCAGAAAAGAGGCCAACATGGTGATCCAGGCTCACAGTTTCTGTTAATCAGGTGTAATCCAGGAGTAGAGAATATTTAGGAATGAACAAACTTTTTCACATTTAGGCAATCCTCTATAAATAATGTTTCATGCAGCCCAAACTGGAATTGTCATCGGGCAGTGGGTGAAGATTTTGCTTCCTGTCATGTACATATAGTGCAACTAATGTATGTTAGGAATTAAAAGCAAAACCACATGCTTTCACTGACAGTTCAAGACAGGGGTGAGTTTGGCAAGTTCTTTTGGAAACCTAGGTTTTTTTTTTTTTTTTTCTTTCTTTCTTTCTTTCTTTCTTTCTTTCTTTCTTTCTTTCTTTCTTTCTTTCTTTCTTTTTTTTTTTTTTTAACAACCTACCTAAAGAGAAAACTACACTCCATTTCTATTCTGGGTTCATTTGGGAAGCTCAGTCTGAGACCCCTCTAATGCACAGACTGACAGAAAATCTCATCTTTAGATTTTCACTCCAGAGCTAATAGTCATAAAATTCTTTGTTTAAAATAAACAGCAAACTAGAAGAAGAGAGAAATATCAAAAAGTCTACATTGGATATTAAAATAAGTTCCAGTAAAGGTACCCACACATGGTCCAGTTTCAAACAATACTGCTTTTTAGTCACCCTACTAGAGTAACTATTTGCAAACACCACCCTTTGGATGACTCCTTTTCACGGCCACTACCCTAGCTTAGGCCTTCAAAAACCCCTTCAGCATTGTTGTCTTCAAATTCTTTCTTCATCCTAAAGTCAGAGTGGTTATTATTTGGAAAAGTAAATATGGTTAAAATACTTGAATGGCTTCTCCTTCCTAATGCCTGATAGAAAAGTATAAACTTCTTGATATGGTTTACAGTCTCCCTCAGAATTCGGTACTACCCTCTCTAGTCTAATTCTTGCCAGGACCTGCCCCTTACACTTTCCCAATATACAGAGCTTCTCAAACCCTTGAATGTATCCTTTTCTCTCTCATGCCTAGGCCTCCGTATTTGGTCACCCAAGAACAGGCAGTGAAATTGAACAGATCTGAATTCTACTGCTCAGTTCTATTAATTTTTAGCTCTGTGATCTTGAGAAAATACTCCACTTTGTTGAACCCCTATTTCTTCACCTACCGATTGGGATAATCCTATCCATATTTAAGGAGTTGTGGAGATAAAGTTGTGTATGTAGATGCTCAGCGAATGATAGGCACTTATAATTACTTTAGATGGGGACACCAATCTACCAATAATTAATATTTATTTAAAAACATCAGCTTGGGGAACCTGGGTGGCTCAGTCTGTTGAGTGGCCGGCTCTTGGTTTTGGCTCATGTCATGATCCCAGGGTCCTGGGATCAAGCTCTGTGTCGGGCTCCATGCTCAGTGGGGAGTCTGCTTCAGGATTCTCTCTCTCTCTCTGCCCCTCCCCCTGCTTGCTTGCTCTCTCTTTAAAATAAATAATCTTTAAAATAAGTAAATAAATAAAAACATCAGTTTTGGTTGACTCTAGCCTACACTGGAATATAACTCAAATAGTCTTTGTAGTCCTAAGACAAATTATTTTTTTTAAAGATTTATTTATTTATTTTAAGGACAGAGAGTGAGTGAGTGAGCATGAGTGAAGGGAGGGGTAGGGGGAGAGGAGAGAGAGACTCTCAAGCAGACTCCCTGCTGAGTGCAGAGCCCGACATGGGGCTCTATCTTACAACCCTGAGATCATAACCTGAGCTGAAATCAAGAGTAGGATGCTTAATCGACTGAGCCACCCAGGTGCCCATAGGACAAATGATTATAATAGAAAAAGAATATAACTAACATGTTAATCAGGCCATTTCTGAGCATTACACAATAAGAGGTGCATTTAAAATTAAAGAATACCCAGAAGAGGCTGGCCCATGTGGTAGCTGTGGAGGTGGTGAGAAGTGGTAAAATCATGCATATATTTTGAGGTAGAGACAACAGGATTTGCTAAGAGACTATATATACGAAGTAGGAAGGAGAGAGAGAGAAGTCAAGGATAATTCCAAGGTTTTGGCTTGAACAAGTGGATTGATGGAATTCCAAGAACTTTGATAAGAAAGACTGTGGGTAGAACAGTTTTTTTGGACTGGGGCCAGAGGAAAGGAAAATAGGAGTTCAGGATTGGACAAGGTGAGTTTGATTTACCTATTAGACACCCAAGTAGAAATGACAAGTAGGCAGATGAAATACAGAGTTCGACACAGAGATTCAGGCTAGAAATATACATTGTAGAATTTCAGGATATAAAAGATATTTAAAGCCATATGACTGAGTGGGATTACCAAGGGAGTAACTGTAAAAAGAAAGAGACGAGGTCCAAGAACTAAGCCTTGAGGCACTCCAGTCTTGGGTGGTTGAGGGGAAAGGAGGATTTGGCAAAGGGGACTGAAAAGGAAAAACGAGGGAGGAAAGTGTATTGTAGGTACAAGGGGAAGCATTAACAGGAGATCCTTATTATTTTATACATCCAAAATGGCTGGGTGGATATTAAAAAGAAGTCCTGAAATGTGAAATTAGATGACTTACAGTCCTTTCTAACCCTATGGTAAATGGTTTTATAATTTGAAAAATGATGTGGAGTTACGGAACACTGAGCTGGGAATGAAGAGTGGGCTGCGCTACTTCTAACTAGTTGTATGCCCTGCGACAATTTGGGGGCCTTATTTGTTCTAAAGAATTGGAATGAAATAATTTATTGCAAATGCTAACTCTAAATATTTAGGGGGTAATTTACTTAGGATTTATCCTCTGACTACGTTGCAGGGAATGAATGAGCGAGTAACAGAATGCTAATGCTTTTTCGGGCGCTAGGCATTTGCTAGTTCTTAGTACTATTTAAATTTTCCAAAGATCCTATGAGGTAGGTCTTAATGGTCCCAATTCTTGGATGAGGAAACTCAAGATCTGAAAATTTAAATGCCTTTATATCCAAGTGTGGCTAGCCGTACAGCCTAGGCTGTTTTAATTATGACATCTTTTTGCTACAGTTCTGTGTAATAATTTCAAATTACTATTGCTACATTAATATATATATATACATATATGTCTAGATTTATGAATTATCAAACACCACAAAAAGCTAATAAGCAGGCTTGTCAATCTAACAAAAGTCTTTCTAATAACTTAACAAGTGCCATAAATAATAATAAATCACACATAAATTTAATAGATAAAATTGGAAAGATTTAAGAGAATTGGATGAATTAATATGGATCTGGTGTCAAATGATTACAGGAATTTGATTTTTCAACTTATCAGTTATTTAAAGTGAATTAAAGATCAACTGAAAGTAAACATTATTTTTATACACAAATTAAAACATTTGTAAACAAAATAAAGTCTGTAAGGTGAACTTAAAGACTAAAGTAGAAAGAAAGTCTTCTACCTTTAAAACTGATGAAAATTAATTAGTTGACTATTGATTAAAACAATTTTTAAAAAGTCCTTATGCACAAAAGATCTCCCAGATACTGAAGTTCACTAATACCTGTGAGATTATTTATTTTATTACATTAACCTTCTTGATGAGGAAAAAGTAGTTGCCAAGGGAATTTTCCCAAGAGACAAAGGAAATTGACAGCCATAAGTTTTTAACACATTTCTTCAGGACCGTACTCTGGCTATCTCTTGTAAGACGCAATCACACATTCAAAATCCATTTTAGGCCTAGAAGTACTCCTGATGTAAGAAAACAATTGAGAAACTTGTTTTTATGCACATTACATGGGGAAATAAGAAGTTGAAAGATTATTGAGTAAAAATGGAGCATTTAAATAATAAAACCAAGTGGTTATACTTCCAGTTTGGAAGTCTTCCATTTTTCACTTCTAATTCTCAAACTCCAGAACGCACTGTTTTGGTGTCACTAAAATTCTAGATTAGCCACAGAGCCGTAGTGAGTTGGTCTTAAAGCAACAAAGATTAAAGGCCAAATATCTATCACTGCAATAATGGCGATTTCTAAGTCTTAATTTCAAAAAAGTCAGTTTTCAGCTGAATGTTTGGATTCATATGGACAGAATAATTTCTAAAGAAGAATATATATGTTTTATTTAGATGCATTTCTCAGTATGTATGGTAACGCCACTTAGTCTCATTATGATTAACTTTAAGAAATGTTATTTTGAATTCTGCTTTTTGCCCATTTGCTTTCTTTACAATAATATGTTTTTATCACAATAATATGTTTTTATATATTTACTTTTAAAAGTCCATTAATACAAGCCAGCAATTTACGGAGATAAATGATGTTCTGAATAGTAATATTTGTATTTATTACTGAAAAATAAACAACATTCCATTTAAAAATGTACATTGATAAAAGGATTTTTTTTCAGAGAGAGAGTGCGTGTTCGCGTGTGAGCGAGGGGGGAGGGGCAGAGGCAGAGGGGGGGAGAGAGAGAGAGTCTTAAGCAGGCTCCAGGACCGGTGCAGGGGCCCGAAGCAGGGCTGGATCTCATGACCCTGAGATCATGACCTGAGCTGAAACCAAGAGTCAGACGCTTAACCGACTGAGCCACCCAGGTGCCCCTCAATAAAAGGAGTTTTGTTTTATTTTTACATACTCAAAAATTGAAGTTGCAAGTAAAGCCTACAAGTGAGGTGGGACGGGTGTGAGCCAATAGGAGGGGTCTGAACTACAGCAACCTCCAAGCTGAGCATGCTCAGTCTACAGGCGGTAGGTGCTATTCAGCTTCATCATCATTAGAGAAATTCTTTATATAGTAGTTACACTTAGGGGGAAAAATCTCATGTATGTGTATCTGAAGCTTTATAAAGTTTTAGGTAAAGGAATGGAAAGACAGTTTTAGTTAGAACTGCTAAGAAACTATTTTGCATGGGAAGGAAGCCACAAAACCTTTGGCAGAGTTTGTAAATTGGCAGCCTTTTGGCCAAAGTTTGTTATAGATATGTTTTACTTGGCTTGTGCAGTGCTTTTGGTTGTTTTGTTGTTTTTAATACCACTTAGCTGGCAACATTCTATAGTTCCGATGTTCCACATTCTTATTTTGTAATCCAAAATATTTCCTTTAAAATGAATCATTCGGGATTATATATAAAGAATGTGAAATATCCCAATAAACTAATTATAAATGAATATTCATATTTGTTGCCTTCGTCTTAGAAAATATAATTGTAACATACATCCTTCCAGTTCTTTCACCTAAAACTGTAGTCCTATTCCTTTATTTAAAATGTGCACATTTCAAATTGGTTTTTGTTTGTTTCTCTGAAAGATTAAAATTGAACAATGCATTAACACTTCCCTGGACAATTTTAAGCTCACAATCTATCGATAAAGAAGAAATAAAGATTTTTAAGTATATCATTCAAACCATTTTGATAACCAGGTTAACAAAATGTAGTAGCAATGATAATATCCCATGTTGATAAGGGAGCAATGAAGTGTATGGATGTGTATGCCGTACAAAAGCCCTTTACCATCCAAAACATGAATTCTCCAGTCCAGCAACTCTACTTCTAGGAAATTGTCCTGAGCAGTAAGTGAACATAGTATAAAGGGGTATTTACAAAATTATTCATTGTTTAAAATAGAGAAAAATTTAAATGTTCCTCTAGAGGTGACTGCTTATTATGTTGTATTTACCCAATGAAATGTTATATGGCTGATAAAAAGAATGATGTAGATAAATACTCATCGATACAGAAATGTCTCTCTATAGTTTATACATATATATATCTATATACACATATATAGATATATGTATGACTAGGTCTGTATATATTATACTGTTGTGTGAAAAAAGCAAGTTAAAAATAACCTGTATACTATCATTTATAAAAATACATCTACCTATATGTGGATTCACTGAAAACGTATGGTGTTATAAATGTCAACAATTTTTATCTCTGGACTGTTGGATAAGGACTGTTTTAATTTTTTTGTTTGTTTGTTTGTTTTTTAAGTAGGCTCCACACCCAGTGTGGAGCCCAATGTGAGGCTTGAACTCATGACCCTGAGTCAAGACCTGAACTGAGATCATGAGTCAGGTGCTTAACTGACTGAGTCACCCAGGTGCCCCAAATTTTTAAAAACTATTTTAAATTGCCTACATTTTAACATTTAGTAAGTGTGACATGTATATGCAGTAAAAACAATAAATGTATTTGTTTTGAAAGCAAAACAAACTTTTGATTCATTATAGGGGAAAAAATAAGCAGTGATAAAGGTCATTAGTCTATAGGCTCACAATATTACCTTAACTTTATATTGTTTTTGATTACACTGGAAAGTAGTAAACACAAGCAAAAGACAATTATTTTTAAAAGGGAATCACCATTTCATCTGTGGTGAAGAGGTGTCATTGACCGCTAACCTCAAAAGGTGAGATCGACAAAATTTTTATATGGTGAGAAACTGAGTTTTGTTAACTGTAAGTTTTGTATGTTCATAAAACTTCAAATAATTAAAAAAAAAACACCCGAAACTTGCTTCGATGTTTTCTAATTTCCATTCCCACCTCCTGTACAGGAATGACGGGAAGCTGTGAGAATTTATGGACTCCCTCCCCAAATCTACCTACAGGTCCAGATCCCATGTACTACAGCGGACACAGCCGTGTGCTGAGAAACCAGCTGGGGTGGAGAGGCTCCTCTGGAGGGTTTGCCGATCCTTGCACAAATACTCACACCACAGCAGATTTCAGGCTGCCAAGGTGAGGTCACTGAATGTGGAGCTGGGAAGAAATGAGCCCAGGCTGTTCTTCCAAGCCTATAGCAGGGCCTCCAGGGTACCACTGATTCCACACTGAGGATTCCAATCTGTTGCCACATGGTAAGCAGATAAATCATGTACTAAGCCTTGTAGAAGGAATTAAAAAAAAAAAATACACCAGAGAAAATGTAACCAAGAAAGAAACATTGTTCGAGAAGTCACTTGCTTCTTTCCTACCCAGGAGCGTAGCCTAAAGCTGGCCTGAAACTTTCCTCTGAAATTATAATTATTTATATCTTTTCAGATGCTTTTTTCTACATCTTCAGTTAATAGATTAGCAGTACAAAGATGCACTATGTTTGTCAATGTTGAGTCAGAGGTGTATGTGCAAATATTTTCGGTTCTTTGGAATGAAAATACGTAAGTACAAACATTTTTATGGCAAGGTGTCTTCAACAGATCAACTCAAAGTCACTTTCTCAGGAAAATCTTCCCCGAACTCGCCAACCAGATCACATTCCCCAAGAAAAGTATATTTGTGATTGTAAATTTACATATATTTGTGGGCTTATTTGATTTCTTCCTGTCTCCCCACCACACTAAAGTTCCAAAGGGCAGGGTGGTATTCTTTCAGCTCTCTTTACTGTTTCACCAGAAACAGTACTCTCTGCACTAGCAGGTGACTCAAATATATTTTAAAAAATAAACGAATAACTTGTTTGCTGCAGAAAGATGTTTACTTGTATACATTCATATGTATAAGCGCATACACACACAACCCTCTGGAAAATGTGAACATTAAAATTCAGTGAAGGAATCTGGAATTTAAAAGAATGAACAGTCTTGTTTCACATACTGAAAGCTTCGTGGACGTATGAGAAGCTGAGGAAATGGAACTTGGCATGGAATGCTTGGGTCCACTATGAAACGATTTGTAGACAGCAAGAATTACATTTACCATATCCCACTTCTTCAGAAAGACCGATGTGGGTTCAAAAGCAACTAAACGTACAAAAAGGGTGAAGTTGGTTATTAGCACTAGAAGCTCTTGTGTTCCAGGCCGCTGTGGTCCAAACACAAACAAAGATGTAACTGACTGCATATAATCTAGCCTGATTGCTATTTACCAGGCTGACTTTATTATTGGCTCTTAGTTCTCAGCAAATCAGAGACTAAAAATACAGCTCTGGAAAATGTCAACATTAAGAAGGCATTTACAATAAAAAAATCAAGGGAAAACCCAAAACAATATTTTTGAGGATTAAGAATGGCATCATCATGACAGTTTTTTAAATTTGGGAAGTACATTATTAGAAAGTAACAAAAATGGTTCACATCAGGCGTCCCACTAAACATTTTAGCTGGTATCTCCCACGCACTGCCCCAATGAAAAAGCGGTAAAAAATGTGCTTCTGAGAGTTTTAAACCATATTGTACAGAAGTCACATCAAATTAACACTGAGGACCATTTAGAGCTTTTATTCTGAAAAGCTTTTGAAAGGGGATTAAACTATGAAAACTCTCATGATACTAAAGTACCTATTAATGGGTTGAGGAGGTAAGAAAGGAACAATGAAAGTGTTATTTTTAGATAAATCTTTGTGTGTCGCAGCACAAAGCTCTGCTGAAGGGCACAGCAACAGTTCTCTAGCAATAGCCCATGCGTGGAGGCGCTGATTTGCAGAATCCTGTTGTCCTTTCTTTTTTGAAAAGAGGTCATTTTCTTCACAGTGACATCACATAGTTAGAGGACATGAGCAAACATAAATATACCTCGATGGCCTTGGACAGACTAAAACACAAAGTTATTCTGAGTATTTGCAGTTCTGAAAAAGACTATCCCGAGGTCCTTCTTTCCTTAAATAGCAAGGAACGCATCTTTGCCAGGCCTCTAACAGAGTACTCTCTGAAAAAAAACGAGTTTCCACTCCCTATGATAATATCTTACAGAATGAACAATTATGTTTTCAAAAAAAAAAAAAAAAGAAGCAGGAAACAGCACGAGGAGTGAGAACACGAACCCAGATAGTTGTCATCTCATCAAAAATAATGAATGCTCAAGAGGGTTCAACTCCATGTCTTCCCAGTCATTGGTCCAATCACAATAGGCTACCCGAAGAGAAAGGAGTAGGCGAGAAACACTTCTCCATCAGCCCCAGTTAGCCCCCGTAACCTCCAAACATCTATATACCAGCTGATTTGACAAGGCAACAACCCCAAAGACAACTGGAAATGCTGTTGCTAGCCTGCTGAGCCTCCATCAGGGAAGGGGCACACCACACGGTGGATGACAGCTCCGTGTCTGTCCCATCTTGCCGCCTTTCCCCCTCTTCCCTGACACACAGTCATGCACTCACATAACAGTCTTATGGCTAATGATGCAAACATGAAGTGTAAAGTCTCCTTAATTTGACCCTTGTTAAACTCCTAATTGGATTGAAGCAGGCTCTGAGTGGAAAGCAACCCTGGATTATTCAGGAAAGCCCTTACAAAATGTAGCCCAAATTACAAAAGGCTGCTCTGGCTGCAGGACATCACAAAGAATAGGCAATGAATTGCAGCTGTCACTTAAGTTAAAAATCTAATCAATTGCCTTTCTTAAACAGGTAACTTTTAGAACAGTTGCTTCATTGTGATACTCTGCAGAGGACGCTTGACCCAAATTTAATAAGCTGCTATTAAAGCAGAAGAGCAGCTGTAGAGCAAACACTGTAGAATGATACTGTGCATTCAGAGTCTTAATGATTTTAAAATGACTACAACCATCGCTTCATTCACGAGGAACAAAGCTCAGGCTCCGCGCTCAACAATGTCTTAACACAAACTGTCTGAGCAGACAGCGTTCATTTGTCCTTCATGAACTCCTGAGGTCAGCCGCGTTCTGAGGATGTCTCAACAGTTGAATTGGGTTTCTTCTGGAGGAAGTCTGAGGAGAGAAACTTAGGATTCCTTGTATATGAAAACTAGCTTTCCTGCAAGGAAATACACAGCTTAAGTACAGAGACAAGGGGACGGGGTCGGGGGGGGGGGGGTGCATGATATGCAGACAGGTGTAAAACATGAAGTAATTATAGAAGCTCAAATTAGTTCTTAGGCCTGAGGCAAAAAAGAGAACAGTGCCTTGACAAAAGGGAATAGCAAATAAGGGTAGCAAACAAAAAATGGCTTGAATGTGTAAATTAGCAAGAAAAATGAGACAGAAAAGCAGCTTTACTCTACTATTATTCCCCACATGAGAACAGAGCAGCTGAACATGATCAAGAGAGCTTTGGAGAAGAGAGGCAGGCATCAAGAGGGCCTCGCAGCCCAAGAGTCGCAGCTCCGCACTTTCTAGTCAGTCACTCATTATGTGCTGAAGTGCTCTTGAGAAGTGCCTCTTATACTTGACCTATCATATTACTTCTTCTGTAAACACATAATCCCTGCTTGTTAGGCAGTGTCAACACTAGCATTCATTCACTAGGGTAGTCTTTTTGTGAATAGACACTTTAGAAGTGCTGCCAAAACCAAAGAATTGACACCATAATAAAACAATTTGAATTTCAACCAGGTAAACAGATCTTATGCTTTTCTGGAAGAAGCAATGGCAAAGAGCATTACATCCATTTTTTTTTTTTTCTCTCATTTGGGACAAAAAGCAAAACAAAACAAAACTGCTTGCTGATGGCAAGACTATTTTTTTTTCCACAAGTGATTATGATTAACTTACGTTACAGATCCGAGCCGGGAATAATACCTACTTTTAAATTACCCGGTGTGGTCACACACATTCCACTAAGTACGCTTGCTTTAAATGCCAAAACAACACACAAATCTCAACCACAAAGTCACGAACAACTCACTAATAATATTGGAGAAGTGTATGTCTGTATGTCTCTCATACCAGGCATGGCTGACCGCAAGGTATCAGGGAAAAAAAAAAAAAAGACATTAATGCAGCATTTGGCATGCTACATTTCCATTAGTGAAGACAGATAGCATTTAATTAAACTATAACAGGAACTAACATTTAATGTAGCCGACAAGTATAGTTTTAGTATTTGTAAATACAAATTTTCTTATGAAGAGGCAGATTTGAAACAATAGTTTTCAGGTGCATGTGAATAAGTTCAATGGTCAAGGAGAAAGTACAATTTATTAAAGAGATTGGAGCTTTTTTTGGGGGGGGGGAACTTCTTCCCTTCCAATTATTCTGAAGCTTTTCAAAAAAATGCTAAGTGGAATCCCTGGGCTCCTAGTGCTTTAAGAGTGTGTCATCATCTAAGATTGCTACAACCACAACTAAAATAAATAAACCCTGATGTCTTCATGTGCTACAGTCGTGATGGGTCAGTGTAGCTTATTCCACCAGACAGCGACACCAGACGATTCCTGCCTTGGCCCCCTTGCTCTGGGAACTAGATAGGCACCAACTTGCCCACGGGAGGAAGAAACTGAATAGTAATTAACAATTATTTGTTGCACCTCATGGAAGATATTTTGGGTTATTTTGGTTATTCTTATTGGACACACAAAAGACAAGATCAGCCACGAAAAGTTTTCAACCCAGGGAGGACTGGGCGTTACAAGGGAAATACTGATCTCATACATAAACAAATAATTCTTAATGCCCAGGAAAATGTCTACTGAGCTTCCCCAATGCACTTCCTTCATGAAATCTGATTTATGTGACCCTTAAAAATTAGAGTTTTTGTACAAATAAAAATATGCTAAGATCAAGGTTACATATCTATCACTAAATAATTTTGCTTCTAAAATAGCAATCATATTCAGGAAAAAGAGTATGAATAAATAAAATGACATATTCAAGAAATAAGAGGCAATCTTACAATGGAAGTTTGGTAAGCTATAAACAAAAATATTCATTTTAAGTGGATTTTAAATAGACCTCTCTAAACATCTGGCAGAAAAGTAATGGAAAAGTATAAATATATTAGTTATATAATATATAAGATTATAAATAAGTAATCTAAAGTCTCCTAGATACACCAAGGACCTTAGATTTCTTTAAAGTGAAATCTCATTGCCCTCACTCAGAGAGATGATATGCCAATATCTCATGTCTGAGGTTCTGGGTCTATCTAAATTGACTGGCTGATATTTAGGAAACAGACAAATGACTGAAAGATGCTGTGCCCAGATTTATACAGACCTTCCTGGTATGTAAATTAGCATCTTAGGTACACCAGACAATTTGGGTGTTACCGTTCTTAGTAGTCTAAGGGCGTCAGTTAGTTCACTGGAAGAATAATACACTAAAGGAACCCCAGGATATAAAACAATCTGCCTAGCTTACTCCACCAGTGTAATTTATTTTCTGGGAGAATATGGTAAATGAAACAATTTTTCTTATTAAAATCTTTTTGAAAATTCTGTTCTTAGATAAAAACAGTGTTGGAATGAAGAGAATTACAGAAGTTAAGAATATCTGACAAAATAGGTTTACACTTTTCAGTCCATCTGTGTGTGTGTGTGTGTGTGTGTACAAAATCATGCATAGTACTTCCTCAGTTTTCCTACAGAAGGTTCTTCAGAATTCTGACTGAATAACTTTGAGTGACAATGTTCTCTACTTAGGAGATAATGTATTGGAGGTGATCTTGGTCTTTCATACCGTTACTTTTGGTACAAATCTGCATGTTTGAAGATTCTATATTAACACAAACTCTGAATTGCTATTTAAATAATTCACAGTTTGTATCATAGATTTAGGAGAAAGAGTTGCTCATATGGTTCTCTAGAAATTCAGGCAATTAAGAACTGGCTTGATAAAGTTAAGGAGAAGTTCTAAAGCATACAAAATTACACAAGAATTTATTTAGAAATTTGTTAAATTTGGTGCGGGGGGGTGTAGTAGGGGGTAGGCATTATTTTGAGAAAGAAGTGAAATGGGCTGCCTCAGGTTCTAAGCTCTTAGATCCAACCCTGAGGGGGGGGGGTGGAAACTGCCTGCCTACTAAGCTGGTGCTGCTACTAAGGCTTTTCTTTGACTTTTTAAGAGAAGATATTTTATAGGAATCATATTTATAATTCTTTAAAACTTCCTGGGACTGGAACCCTTTTTAAAACATTGTTTTGAGTTATTGCTTAGCGACTTTCCAATGTAAGATTTCTAAAACACATTTTAAGGGACGCGGTATATGAAAGTACAAGACTGCCTATATCTCGTTGGAAAGTACTGTTAGAATATTCTTCTTTATTTTGTGCTATGACTTCCATCCATTGGTCTTACTTGTGTCCTTTGGAAGACCACATACAAATATATTCTTTATTATAAATGACAGGCTTTTTAGAGGAAACTTGTTATGTCCTACCCCATTCCTATCTTTAGAATCCAGATTAGTCTCTTCAGTGGGCTAACCGAGCCTCAGTTCCTTCAAGTCACATGATGTGGTTTCCGTATCATTTATATATCTTGATGTCAAAGTATTCACTAACTCAGTTTTGTGCCATCTGTAGATTGGTTTTTAATTTAATTTCATTGTGTCAGAGAAAATTCTTTGTATTATTTAAATGCTTTTAAATTTATGGAGCTTTTTTTTTTTTTTATGGCCTAACATATGGCTTAGCCTAGAGAATGTTTTATGTGCACTAGAGAAAAATTCTCTTGTTGGGTGGAGTGTTCTATAGATGTCCATTAGGTCTAGTTAGTTTATTCTTCAAGTCTTCCTATGGACTTGTTAATCCACTGTCTACTTAGTCTGTCCATTATTGAAAGTGGGGTATGGAAGTCTCCAACTATTACTGAATAACTATTGATTTCTCCCTTCATGTCAGTCAGTTTTTGCTTCATGTATTTTGGGCTTTGTGTTGAGTGTGTACACATTTATAATTGTTTTATCTTCCCAATGCATTAACCCTTTTATCATTATAAAATATCTCTCTTAAATAATGCTGTGCCCCACAGGGTTAATGAGGTTGAAAGTAGCAGAAAGTTTAAAGCTTGTTTCTCAGAGAACTGTTTCCCCCTAATCAGCTATTGTGTCTTTTCAGACCCCACTATCAAATCCACTCGTGGTCTCCACAGAAGCCTGGACTCAAGGTCAACTGATGTGGTTCCAGCCTAGGAACAAGCAAGGCCCTGCCTTCCTTACCCAAGATAAGGAGCCCAAGACCCCCTGTAGTTTATACAAGCTCTTGGAGTATGCCTATACCCCTTCTCCTTGTCCTAAGATAACGTCCTGACATCAGGGGCTGAGTTTTGTCTCATTCTGATATTGTCTTCCCCCTGAAGTGAACATGGGACATATGTTACATTTACATTTGCTCAATGCACACGCTCCATCGTTCCTCATGAAGAGTCACAAGTTTCCCTGCCCTTTCCATCAACATGTATGCAATCTCAACCCCTATGATTACAGAAAACTTGTTCTGTCCTCTTTTGGGGAGCTGGGTTTGAGGCTTGCCCTCCCATCTCCTCATCTCCTCCTCCTCCTCCTTTGGCTGCCTCTTGAATAAACTCTCTCCTTGCTACAAAGCAATGATGTCTCAGTGACTGGCTTTGAGCACATGGACCTGGGTTCAGTTACACTAGTAAGATTTTTTTTTTTTTAAGTCAAAAGCCTATTTTTTCTGTGATTAGTATAGCCACTCTGGCTCTTTCATGATTGCTGTTTGCATGGTATCTCTTTTTTTCATCTTTAATTTTCAACCTATCTGTATCTTTAAATCTAAACTGGATCAAAGTGTAATTGATAGCATGTAGTTGCAGGTAGAGAGCACAGAGTTAAGATTTTGTTGCTTTTTTAATATTTAAAAAAATTAAATTAAAAAAAACAGACTGACAGTCTTCTTTCTGATTGGCTGTCTAATCCATTCACATTTGCTATTATTAGTGTGATTAGATTTATGTCTGCCATTTTGCTTTTTGTTTTCTGCATGTCTCATGTCTTTTTCTTCATCTGTTCCTCCTTTACTGCCTTCTTTTGCATTAAGTAAATATTTTCTAGTGCAACATGGTAATTCCTTTAATGATTTTTTTAAACTATATAAAGTTAGGTTATTTTCTTAGAGGCCATTCTAGGGTTTACAATATGTATCTCATTGGAATACAAATTTATTTTGATAAATTTAGATCTTAGTTGCTTATCAAAAGGATTTGAGGCACTCTTGAGTTTTTCCCCTAAGTCTTCATTATATCTTTCTTAACAATGTTGAACAAGGTGCCAAGTACACAATTTCCTAGTATTTTGCCCATATCTGGACTTTTGACACATCTCATTCTCTGTAAGTCCTCAACGATGACTGATTCTTCAATCAAACCTACGAGTTCTTTTAGTGCCCTGAAGTAATGAAGTCATTTAAAGTGATTGATTACTTTCTTACTATTTTTTTTACTTTCATTAGTTCTTACTCTTAATCATATTCACTATATCTTCCCCAAAGCTATATAAAAATAAATATGTAGAGTTGTCTTTTTATTTAATTTTATTTAAGATTTTTAAAAAATTTATTCATTCAAATGAAAGAGAGAGAGAGAGAGAGCACGAGAGAGCCCAAGCCAGGGGGAGGGTTGGGGGGCAGAGAGAAGCAGACTCCCTGCTGAGCAGGGAGCCTGCCGCGGGGCTTGATCCCAGGACCCTGAGCCAAAGGAAGATGCTTAACCAACTGAGCCACCCAGGCATCGCTAGAGTTGTCTTTTTAAAAATATTTAGTAAGTAAGGGCGCCTGGGTGGCTCAAGCATCTGACTTTGGTTTCAGCTCAGGTCATGATCTCAGGGTCTTGAGATCAAGCCCTGCATCAGGCTCCTCACTCGGCGCGGAGTCTGCTTATCCCTCTCCCTCTGCTCCTCCCCCTGCTCTCTCTTTCTCATAAAGATAAAATCTTTAAAAAAAATCTAGTAACTAAAGGTTTAATTTAAAAATGATACATAATGAAGATATCATTAAAAGTATAAAACAATAATTTGTTTAGAAGAGATTCATTATAAGTGTCCTTGGAAGAATAAACTCAAATACATTTAAATATAATTCAAATAATAAAAATATGATTTACAGCTAACTTTCCAGGAATATATATGCTGCATATAATGAAACATATCTTCAAAGGTAAAACTGCTCATATTTTGTGCTGACCTCAAAGTTAAATAAAATACAGAAAGCTGAATGATTTAGAAGGGGATGTGTAGAATAAGCTTTAGAAATCATGTATCCCAATGCTCTCATCATATACGGCAAGAAACTGGACAGAGGTTACCTGAACCCCCCTACTACAGGTCATATAGTTTGTTTGAAAAAGAGCAAACCCTAGAACCCAAGTGTTCTGATTCCAAGTCAAGGGCTATTCTCATTCCACTGCAACATCAAAGGAAGTTAGTTGATAACCAAAGACTTAAAGGAAAAGTATTTTTGGCAGTTTTATATAGCTCAAATGAAACAGATACGATCCACTCCTATCAAATTCTGAGACTCCAGTAGTACTGGAAACAGATATGCCAAGTTAATATTAAGACTTGGGTTGACTTCTGGGGTGCCTGAGAGGCTCAGTGGGTTGAGCCTCTGATCCTTGATTTTTGGCTCAGGTCATGATCTCAGGGTCATGGGATCTAGCCCTGCTGTGGGCTTTGTGCTCAGCGGGGAGTCTGTTTAAATTTCTCCCTCTCCCTCTCTCTCTGCCCCTCCCCATGCTCATGTGTGCTCACAGTTTCTGTCTCTAATATAAAAAAAAAAAAAAAAATCTTAAAAAAAAAAAAGACTTGGTTTGGCCTCTAAATAGAGTTTCATATATATCAGGGTCTTTTAAAGAGCCTATGTATTTTCCCTGGTACAGGAATAAATTTAAATAAACTTGACCCATATCAGCTGTTGATGAAAACAATGTTTTATTAAACATCTCAGAAGTTCTACGCAAAGCACTAAACTAATGATTTTGTGGCATAGTCTCTTGGCTCCCAGTTTTCCAGCAACTCCTCTCAGGCTCATTTATTTCCTTCTGTGCAGCTTCTGGTGACTCAGCCTGTTTTCCTCTCCATTCACTTGTTCTATTCTTTGTGGCTTTTTTCTTTTTCGAAGTTTCTTCTCCGCGCCCCCCCCCCAAATCTTATCATCACTGTTAGAGAACTCAATATTCACACATTCAATATTCAGTCTATTCCAGTTCAAGCTTAAAGTTCCTTGACTTCTTTGAATTCCAACAATCAATGTCCGTGTATGGCCACATTCTGAGCTACTCGGCCTCCTACCTTTAATAACTCATTTACCTAGGCTTTTACTTGACTACATCTCACTCTCATCTAGAGTTGCCAGACATAGTATGGGATGTTTGTTCAGGCAAACAATGAAATGCTTATCTGAAACTCAAATCCAATTTTGAGATGCTCAGATTTTTGGTGGAGATGGAAAGAAGAACATTTTCGTATGCTAATGAGAAGTCCGGCATTTCCATATGCTAAACCCCACAGGACTTCTAGTTTCTTCATCATTCCATTTTATTTTTTTGCCAGTTTATCAACCTGACTACATTTTCTTCCCTCCCATTTAGAACCAGTAGTCTGTCCGTCTAATCACGTAAGTACTTTTTTTCTTTTTATGTTCTAGTCACTGACATTTTATTGATTTATTTTTAATTTAAATGCAATTAATTAACATACAGTGAATTACTGGTTTCAGAGGTAGGGGTCAGTGATTCATCAGTCTTATAAAATACCCAGTGCTCATTGTATCACATGCCCTCCTTAATGTCCATCACCCAGTTCTTCAACTTTTTTGCATCCGTATCTTTCAGCCATAAACTCTCTATAAATTTAGGCTTTCCCCTCTTCTATATTTGGATGGCTAAGTGATATGGATAATTTTAACTTTATGTAAATTGACACCACTGCAAATTCACGGTTTCCATCAAGGTTGGTCTTCGCTGGTCCTCCTCCATCTTTTACTTGTTTCTGATTGGTGTTTTACCTATCCCTTTTAGTGATGATTTAAACATCCAAGACCCTCAATCCTTACTGAAGTCCCAGTGCTTTCAACTGCCAAGAGAAAACTGAGGCCTACTTACCTACGCCACCAACTGTTTAAACAACCATCTATCAACTTCTTTCTATCCACAAGTACCTTGCAACATGCAACGGCTTCTTCCTGGTATACTTCTAGACCGTCCCCCTGCCAACCCCAAACCAACACCCTCATCCTCCGTTGTTTGTGTTACATATGGAATACAGTAAATAAAATGTAATGCTAGTAACTGTGCAGAGTCTACCTTCAAGGAAAACGGAGCCATCTCTCAATTGCAGCCTCAAGAAAATGACACCATTTCATTCTGTTGGTCTTGGAGATGGGCCTCCATGAATTAGCCCTCTCTTTTTCAAATTTAACTTGGCTTCTGTTGTTCCTCTCTGCCCTAAGTAGGTGAAAATCTCTTTTAAAATTTATCCTGTATTACTCCGTAACTGGCACAGTATCTCTTATATTTCCTTTATGTCTCGTTTTCTTAAAAGTGTATTTTACACTTCACTTACTCCCACTTACTCTTCAACCCCACTGGAATCTGCATTCGGTCTCTACAATTCTGCAAAAACTGATGTGGAGAGACAAAGAACTTCTCATCTTACTCAAACTCTGTGTGGTAGCTGAACAGTTGTCCACTACCTTTTTATTAAAACTCGCTTGTTTTTGGCTTTTCGGAGAATCCTGTCTCTTGGTTTTCCTCCTTACTTTGCTGCGCATCATTTCTCATTCATCTGTCCTGGATCATCGTCCTCTGTTGGTGCTCCTTAGGATAATGTCCTTGAGCCCTTTTTCATTCTATATTGCCTCCTGGTGTCTTTCAAGCACTCTCAGGCTTCTAACTACACAAAATATTATGATGAAAACTCGATCTTTCTCCTAAGCTTTGGAGTCCTACATTGAGCTGCCCTTCTTAACTTTTCCACCTGGATAACCCACAGGTTCAGTGGTTAAAACTGAATTCTTCATCTTCCCAGAAAACGTGTTTTTGCTAAAATATTTCTGTATCTCAACTGGTAGAGCTTCTGTACCTGTCACTCAAGGCAGAAACCTGAGAATCAGCTTAAATGTACCCAAGTTCCCTTTTATGATTGCTCTATCTTTTCTAGGCAGTTGCCTTTCACCATGGAGGTTATGAGCTACATATCCACTGTATTAGTTAGCATAGTGCTTGAGAACAAAAGGATAGAAAGAGAAAAAAAATATGCTTGATAGGTCTGCTGAAAGGACCAATCTATTCATCCTTCAGGTTTTTCATTCAGAAAGATTGCCTGGATTGTGTTTACATACCCCTTCCCTCCCTTAAGCTCCCTAGAAATTTCTCCGTTTCTATTCACTTAGTACTTGGCCCCCTGAATTGTAATTGTGCACTCAGTTGTTTTTTAATTTCCTACTAGCCTAAAAACTTCGTGAAGGCAGTGAGTGATGGTATCATCAGGACATAGTGAAGAGCACAGGGGATACTCAATGAATATCTGATAATTGAATGACTTAAAAAGTTCTTCACCTGAGTCCTCTACAAGGAATCGTAGAGGAATGCTTTTGCGCATTCCTGAGCTAATGTTTAGAAAGCATTACAACTGCATTTTTTTTCCATTGCATTCTATACAGACACAATTAAAACAGGGCAAGCCTGTGCAGTTGTATGTTCATGCCAAGGTAAGACAGCATTTGCCGTCAGCAGCCAGATGATAATTTTATAATTTTCAAATACCGCTGCTATACATATTTAATACCAGAGATTTCATAATTCATGAATATTGGGGTGCTAAAAATATTTATTTAAAATCTCTTTAAATTCTCCTGAATGAAGACACTCATTTGAAATGTGTTGAGCAGTAAGTGTCTTTAGGGGAGACTATCTAATGATAAAAGAAGGTTCAGAACTGCCATGTATGGCAATATAAGGCAGGAAAGAGCCCCAGGAATTGCTCCCTTATATCGTCTTATGGCACCAGGAGAACAGTGGCACCTTGAGATGGCTGTGCGGAATCTCAACCTACTTATCAAAATTTGGTTTTTAATAATTCTCAGGAAAGCAAATAGAAGCCAGCCAGTTTGTCCAATAGATTCTATATATATTATTATAGTAATCTTGGATGAAATATAATGCTTGAAAATTAGTTTGCCCATTTTATGTGTGATTGGTCTACAGATGAGATTGGTACTATGATCACTGTCATCTATTTTTCTTATAATCACCAAACATGCCCTAATCTTCCTCCTACATTTGATACCTTAAGATTAAGGTAAGTTTTATCCATTCAACATTTATGTGTTGATCATCTACTATGCATGCAGTCCTTTGCTGGGTATTTTGGGGCAAGGGTAAAGAAAATAAAATTTTGCTTATCATCCAGGAATTTTAACTCTATTTTGGGGACAAAAGACATTTACAAATTTAAATAACTTTTTTAGATAGCACTCATCTACACTATATCAACATTAGAAAAGTCAAGCGATAGAAGATTACTGAGAAGGAAAGATCATTTTTATTTGGGAAAATCAGAGAACGGATACATTTGACCTTAAAGGAAGGAATGCAATTCTGATAGGGGAAGAGTGAGAGGTAAAAAGGTAGAGAAAGAAATGTAAGATTATGTTTGGAAAATAATTAATCTGTAGCAGAGAATTCAAGGATAGGTGTCAAGAAGTTAATATTGCAATACTGCGGTGGCCCAATAGTGAAGAGCTTTGAATACCAGGGGCGGCTTTTTTCCCTCCCTCCCGTACTTCCCTTCCGCCTCTGAGAATTGGGAGTCAAACTAGGTTTTTAACAGGGGAGTAGCATGATAGAAGTGTCTGAGAAAGTCAGTCCAGCAGCACTTTTTTTTTTTTTTTAAAGATTTTATTTATTTATTTGACAGAGAGAGACACAGCGAGAGAGGGAACACAAGTAGGGGGAGTGGGAGAGGGAGAAGCAGGCTTCCCGCTGAGCAGGGAGCCCAATGGGGGACTTGATCCCAGGGCCCTGAGATCATGACCTGAGCCGGAGGCAGTCCTTAACCACTGAGCCATCCAGGCGCCCCAGTCCAGCAGCATTCTTTAGGATGGACTAGAGAAGGGAAAGACAGCACAGGGTGCACAGTCCAGTAACAAAATGATAAAGACCTGAACTAGCGTGATGGTGGGGGTATGACAGCGATACATGTGAAAGATAGTAGGGAAGAATGAGAATCCACAAGACTTGCTGATGAACAGAGCATGAGGGTAGTGGAGACGGTGCAAAGGGTAAGAAAGGAGTCAATGATGGCTCGGATGTTGTCTTTGCAATTATAATAATGACTCAAGTCAATGACAGAAACAAAGGGAGAAATGAGATATAGCACTTCTCAGGAAAAGCTTTTGACTTCTACTTGAGAAGGAGGTATAACAACACGGGGAGAACGGGGGCATCGATCTGGAAAGTGTTCACCAAGAAGGAGAAAATGATGAAGGGGGAACAGAGGTCAGGACTGGAGGCGTAGATTTGTGACACATCTACACAGAGATGATCGTTCAAGTTATATAACATAAGACGAGGAGAAGCTAAACAGTACACCCATATTTAAGGGCTTAGAGAAGAAAGAGAAAGGGAATCAAAAAGTTAATGGTGAAAACTCAGTTAGTGATGGAAGAGGCAAAACAAGGTAATGAATGGACACAGTGAGTAGAGCACAATTGTTAAATGCATGGATGCCGAAATCACAAAGAATGGTTTCAAGTCCCAGCCCCAACTAGAGGCCCTTAATTAACTTTTCTAAGCTTCACTTTTCTTATCTCCCAAAATGAGATGGTAATACCTATCTCTCAGGGCATTTATCACCAACTGACATGTTAAGCAGTTGTTTACTTGCTTATACATTTATTCGCTAACTTAATGTCTCCCCACTGGAATGTACACTCACTGTTTAGCCTCAACTGTTTTCAGCTCTTTAGGAAATGAGATATTAACTGCTTCTTTGTTATGCAGCCCCAGATGCCAATTCTGCGACCACAGGAAAAATCCCACTGAACCTCTCGCTGCATACCCAAAGTGTTCAATAACTAATATTGAACAACTAATAACTAATATTGCACACCTAAGGTGTTCAATAACTAGTATTATTCCTTTTGTGAGGAGAGTAAAATTTCAAAAAAGAAGAGGTCAATGATGTCAAGATGCCATTAAGATTCGTGAATTAGGTTACAACTTTTAAGTATAGTTTCCATAGCTTTATGACAAACACAATATGCAGCAGAATTAACTGGCAAGGTCCTTTCATTCTTTCTTTCTTTCCTGTTTTTCCTTTATCTATCCATCTCTCCTTCCCTCCGACCCTTCCCACCAACAGACATTTATTGAGCACTCATTATAAGCCAGGCACTATTTTAGATCCTGGGTATGCAGCAATGAAGAGACAAAATCCTTGCCCTCTTTAAGAGCTTAGATTTAAATGGGGGGAGAGAGAGATTCATCATGATAAATAAGTAAAAATATATGTTAGATAGTGACAAGTGGTAGCGGAAAAAGAAGGCAGAGCAGGGACAGGGAGAGTCTGTGTGGGGATGTATTTCATTTTTAGATAGGTCAACACCTGAAGGGCCTAAGGGAAAATGTCATGCAGATACTAGAAACAGAGAGAACTCACACAGAAGAACCAGCAAACGTGCAGGTCCTAATGTGAGTGGGTGCTAGTGTGCTTGGCAAAGACATGGTCATGGTGACAGTCATAAATGACGATGTCAGGAGGTTAAGGGGGGAGAAACAGAAGGGCAAGTTGCTGGTTGTAGGGCTAATAAGGACTTAGATTTTTACTCTGAGATGGGAAGTCATTAGGGAATTGTGAACTTGAGGGTGGTATGATCTGACCTTCAGTTTTAACAGATCTCTCTGGCTGCCATGTTGAGAAAAGAGTATAGAGGGTATAGCAAGAATGGATAAGGAAGGAAACCGAGGCACTTCTTGGATAACTAATAGCACACACAAGAGATGATGGTGACTTGACCGGGACAGAAGCTATGAAGTTGGTGGGAGGCAATCAGATTCTGGAGGATTTGCTGACACACTGGATGTGCGGTATGAAAGCAAGAGGGGAGTCAAGAATGGCAGCCAACTTGTTGGTAAAAAGGACTGCTATTTACTAAGGCAGGGAAGGCCACGGGAGAAGCAGGCTGGGGTCGAAGAGGAAGGGCTCAGTTCGGAGACGTTATGTTACACGTGAGAAGTGTAAATGTGTTTTGGAGTTGAGAGGAGAGGTCTTGGCTGAGAGTCTTCAATATATTTATTTTATTAGAGGGTATAGGATAATCATTCACTCCTTCAACCACCATTGAGTGCCTGCTGTCTGCCATCAAAACAGCCAGTAAAATTAATGAATTTGTCAAGTGGGAAGTACAGGACAGATGATACTCATCTCATTATCAATTCAATAAATATTCACCTGAGCACTATGCTAGGTAAGCTCAGGGGTCGAGAGACAGAAAAAGCTGGGTCAGAATTCTAGTTCTATAGTTCCTGTATGGACTTGGGTAATACAAGTTAAGAAAATATTCTAAGCTTTTCATGTGTATGAATTTATTTAAGCTGTGCCACAATGATGCAGACATTATTACCCTTATATTACAGAGGAGAAAACAAACTTAGGATAAGCTTAGTGGGATGACCAAAAAAGTGGGCTCTGGAGTCTGGATTCAGAGCGGCTGGCTGACAGTTTCGACTGCGACTTCCTAGCTCTGCAAACTTGGAAGACTTGACTTCCCCGTGTCTCAGCTTCTCAACAATGAAATGACAGCAGCGGGATCTACTGCATAGCACTGTTCAGAGGATGAAGGCACAGTAACACAGATCAAGGATCTAGCACGTACCTAGCATATCATAAGAACTCAGTATTTACTGATTTTAATCAAGCCCATTTGTCTCTTTTAGAGATGTAAGAACTTAAAAATTAAATAAAAGATGTTCTTCAAGGCCAAGCAGTAACAATCACCTGCAACTTTTTCCTTCAATGTTCTAAGACATGTTATTTGAGGGTTTAGGTGACTTTTGGCAGGGGTTAAAAGAGGAGGATGAGTACTGCCTTAAGTCGAGGTGTAACAGTTAAGACTCAGATTTATCAGAGGCAGCATTAAATATCTTGTAATGAAGATCAGGGAATCTCCGGCTGGTCCCTAAGTCATTACTTAGGCAGTGGAGCTGGCCATCTAACTCTTTAAGGTATCTCAGTGCATCTGAGGAAGTGGTACTTGCCCTCAAAGTATTTATTACCTGGGCTCTAGAGGAGGGGAAATTTTACATAGTGGGATCATGAGATAAAAGTAATAACTCAACAACGAATTATGTTAGAGTTTCTAGACAACAGGAGAGTGAGTCGGACCCAGGCTACAAAAACTACCTACCTGAAGGGACTTCAGTATCTTATTTCCTGAGCGTGAGGCTTTAATTAAGTTATAGCCTTCTTGCGTTGGCAATCGTGTCTGTCCTCATTCTAGGATGCCCTCAGTAAGCTACCAGATCTTAACCTGCACAACGAAAGTGCCACTCACTGAAACAGTTATAACAGGAAAGGAAAGCAAGTTGATGGGATTTAAAGTGTTACAGGCCACGGAATCACTGACTACTTGGTGAGGGCATGGAGAGAAACGTCATTCTCAACAGGGCTAGAGCTGTGAAGCCATATTAATGAACCGGTTTTGAAACATGAAGGCTATTCATGAGGATTTTTAAAAATCTTCTGACTTCCTTAGGAAACCTAATTCAGAAACAAGAATCTTCCATTAGTGATTTTCAGTTCTTTTGCTTGCAGGTTTATTTGTTGGGGGGACATAATTTTTAAAGAAGCTCTTATCCCTTGATACCGTCTAGCCCCTTATCTCCTCACAGGCGCCATAAACTTTTTGAGATATACACAAAAACAAAAGATGCTGAAGAACCGGCATTCCCCTTACCTCTGGGGACTAAGGAATACTGCAAACTTTTACTCTGAAATATTTTTCTCATCATTTTAAATATCTAATTTATTTTCAATGCCCATCAAACAAACATAAAAATCGAGCAGCGGTATCAACACAGTGCTAGGAAAAATAAGTGCTGCAGATTATGATTTGGAGAATTCTTAGGACTCAGACAAGAGCATAAGAATAAATCATTTAGAGAATTAGCTATGTTCCAGGGTTCATTAGTTCTAATTATCCCCCAAATATGCTCAGCAGAATGCACTTGGGTCAGCTGGGACTGACACACAATAGGGTAGGCAACTTATAAACTCCTCAAAGCACAGAAAGAGTTCATAAAACAACTGCTTGTGCATTTAGATTCATGTGATAACACCTCTTATTGCATAAGCCACCCGATGAAACAGATGGGGCCACTCTTCACTTGAGAATGTTTCTTTTGTAAAAACACTGGACTTCCTGATTCTCCATTTGAGACGTAAACTGCAAGAAAGCCAAGTCTGAGGCCAGTTCTCTGTGTGTTTTATTGCCTAGATGTCACAGCGATAGTAAATAATGCATTAATGAAATATTCTCATTTAGGAAAAAGAAAACCTCGCAAAAAAAACCGTGAGCTTCCAACTGAGAAGTTTAAGGCCTTAAAATATATAACGCATCACATAAAAAGTTTTTTGCTTTTTTTTTTTATGACTCACAGTGCATTTTATCAAAATACTTAATATTGGTTACCTTTTACTACTTAATCTTCTGAGTATGTTTTTCCAGCAATGTATTCATTACTTAAGGAAAGCTCTTTACTCTACATTCACCAATTCACTCTGGGTTATTGTATATTCAGATTTAGGCATTGCTTTTGAAGAAAATACTAGAGAAAAATGGGTCCTGATTGGTGAAACTACTTTAGCTTAATAAAATGTTTTCACATTGGCTTTAACTTATTTAATATATCACTCTTAAAAAGCTTTTGCCTCTGTCCATATTCAGTTATTTAGAAACTACTGTTATCAAAAATTATCACCAAAATATTAGTGGATCAATATGAAAATTATGCCAATGACATCATAAGACTCTATGAACACATTTATTTACATTAAAAATGTATTGGTTTTTCTGTGCATTCTTCAAACTTATGGGAAACTTGTAGATTCCATTTGTAGACAAAAAATGGTTGACAAAGCAAAACTGATAAATAGGTCAAAATATATAAAGTACACTTTATGCTAAATGGGGCTTATTAGTTACACATTTGGTAACACCATAAGAAACCAGTATTAGGATTTCAAGTGTTTGGCAAAAAACTACACAAAGGCTGTGGACTATTGAGTGAGTTTAATCTATCCACATATCTTAAGTGGATTAGCCTCTTTGTATACTTAGCTGAGCAAAAATAGTAGATTCATTATAGTTAAATTCCATTTTGCTATGAATGTTCTGTATACAGGCTACAACAACTTTTAAGAAAGAACTATTATGCCTGTTAATTCTTATTCAAAACGATAACATAACTTGTAAGTCAAACCACAGAAAAAACAGCTAAAAATGGTAAGATAAAATGAGTTGGAAACATTAAAGAGTCATGTACTTAGGACTCCCTAACATATGTTTAAACAACCATGGTATTTGCTGGCATATAGCTCAGCATTTATCAACAGTGTTATGGAGGCACCGCCCAAAAGCGAGTATGACCATGTTTCACTTAACAGAAGCCTCTCCACTCTACATTCCCCAGTCTACTCTGGAAGTAATGAATTTAGGCAATACACTTGAAGAAAATGATGTATGAGAGTGGGTCTTAAATGGGAGGTGACTTAAAATATGTTGTTGATGTGATGGCTGAAGGTCAGAGCATATTTAATTTGATATCTTACATGCTGAATTCAAAGGACTTATTTCTGTTAAAGGAGTAAGGGTATACAGAAGATACGAAAAGGTGAAAGGTTCAAAGAGAAAAGGTTTTGGTTTAGTATTGAGAAGAGTTTTTTGGGACACCTGGCTGGCTCAGTCAGAAGAGCATGCGACTCTTATCTCAGGGTCATGAGTTTGAGCCCCACACTGGGTATAGAGATTACTTAAATAAATAAAATTTAAAAAAAAGAAGAGCTTTCTAACAATCAGAACTGTCTGTAAGTGCGAGTAGCTATCTGAGTAGATACTAAAGTTCTCATCAGTGGAGGTAAAAGTAGAGGCTGGATGACGGTTCCTTAAGTAATGTTGTAGGGAAGATTCAGGCGTTAAAGAGGAGAGCTGCATTATGTTCTCCTTAAAGTTTCCTTCTTGCCCTGATATAAAATATCTGACTCATGGAGTAGAATTAGGTTCTTCCTCCCAGTACTAGTTGCATAATATATTTTAATGAAATGGTCATTGTAAATTCTACATAATTTTTATATACAGTGAAATACTTGCAACTTACTAAGCATTAGTACTGATTGGTAACTATAAGAATTCTATAATTAAAACATAAAAAGATGGAGTATTCACAACATGAACAGACATATCATTGATAAAAATCCTTATATTGTAGTATCTGTACCAAATAAAATTTAGTAAGGAATAAAAACAATTGGCATACAAGCAGCTTTCTTGGAAACAACTGTATTTTAATTCATGATAAAAGGGAGTTTTTAATGTGTCTTAAACTGAAAGATGTACAATACTGTGGCCTGTATAACCCATTGATGTCACAGAGTAAAATCTTATGTATAAAAAAGTATATGGATATTTTATTCAAGTAATTGTTGAATTGTTTCTCTTCATCATTTTTATGAAGGTATATCCCATTAATCTTAGGTTTTATCATGAAATGTTTCTTTAGGTGGATCAGCCCAATTTGATATTCATTAAACAGTACATGTATTTTCCAAATAGTTTCTCCCCATGTGATAGATCAATACATTATCATAAAATAAAGATTTAGAACATAAAAAGTGCCTCGCTATTTACTTAATTAAAAGCCTCCTAATAAAGAACTTAATCTTTAGAACTCATCAAACAATCATATTCTTAACACAAACGTAAGTCTAGTAGTTTCTTTTCAGAGTAACACTTACTTATATCCCAGTAGCAGTTGCTAAAAATTACCTCTAGGTACAGACAGCACAGACACGCATGCCTTCACGCATGCATGCGCTCATCTCCACCTCTGCCGTATACAATCTCGATGTTGCGGTGCTGAGAAGCAGCTGTGGTCAGACAAACCTAGTTCTGCAATCACTTATGTGACCCTTGCTAACGCACTTAACCTTTCTAGACCACAGTCACCATTTATAAATGGGAACTAATATTTGTTGTGAAGATTAAATGTGATCAAATACTCGTAAGGTTTGGTTCCCATTCCTTATCACCTGCTACTCTCAACTCACCGAATTATTATATGCATTATCAAGTGAAATAATGCATATAAAAGTCTTTTGTAAATCTAAAGAATGTTGCAATTGTATTATCTCATTTAATAGGCAGTTTATTCCCTTCATTACATCATGGTTAACAGTGTTCTTTTTTTTTTTTTAAGATTTATTTATTTATTTATTTATTTGAGAGAGAGAGAATGAGAGACAGAGAGCATGAGAGGGAGGAAGGCCAGAGGGAGAAGCAGACTCCCCGCTGAGCAGGGAGCCCGATGCGGGACTCAATCCCGGGACTCCAGGATCATGACCTGAGCCGAAGGCAGTCGCTTAACCAACTGAGCCACCCAGGCGCCCAACAGTGTTCATTATTATTATTATTTTATTATTATTTTTGTGGGAGAGAGAGAGTGGGGTGGAGGGGCAGAGGGAGAGAGAGAATCTGAAGTAGGCTCCACGCTCAGTGAGGAGCCCAAGGTGGGGCTCAATCTTGGGACCCTGAGATCATGACCTGAGCTGAAATCAAGAGTCAGATGCTTAACACTTAACAGACTGAGCCACCCAGGCGCCATTACCCTTTTGAATAATCCATGTAGGTGTATGTATCATAATATAATAACAAATTTCTATAGAAGAAATTAGCAGCTTGAAACAAAAGCTGAGGTTTGAAAATAGGGAAAACAATCATTAGCAACAATTATTCTCTAAATCGTTCTGGAATAATCCACAGAGTTTTAAAGAAATAATAGCAATTTATCTTGAACAGGCTGGGCCTATATACCCAGCGGGAGAACAGAGGCTTTACCACTCTGCTCAGATGAAGAGGCAGAAAGAATACATTTTCCCCTCAAAATTCCACCAATTCTAGGCTGTTTTCTAGCCTAAACAATTTGGATAGTGCTCTCAATAATTCACACTACCTGAGTTATATGTAGAGTTCAAATGCACCCTCTGGTGTGGCTGTAAAGTATATTTTCCCTAGAGTTTCTCATTTAAGAATATTACGGCCTTCCAGGGTAAAGCCATGTAAATGATAACCAAAATCGGAAAAATTTTTAAAAAGGGAGTCCGTTATTTGATATTGTTCTAGTTTTTGTTTTTAAAGATACAGATATTGAAACTATCACAGCTGATAATTTCATTCTGACATGAGTTGAAAAGGTTAAGTTACTATCTGAGGAAAGGTAATCTGGTTGCCTTTCACGGCAGCCTGCAAGCTCTGCAATCTGCATAGAGAGGGGCATTTGTCATCATTAGCCGAGCTGTGACAGCTGGCACCCAGGGTGTCCCAGAATCGAGAAGTGGCAGAGAGACCCTTGGTTTAGGTTGCCATTAAGTATAGTAGGTTTCTGGAGGATCAAGTATATTTCATGAAAAGCTCTGTGATGTAACTAACAGCAGTGAACGTATTTGAATTTTCCATAACATGGATAATACAATGATAGCACATAATTAGCAGGTTGCCTCCAGACAACAAGATGCCAGATTACAGTATGAATAAACATCTAGTGCCTGCCACTTAGAGAGGGAGAACTGTTTGCAGCACCCAAATAGCTCCAGCACACTGTGTTTCTTCAATGTTGGACTAGGGTGATCAACGCTTAAGTATCCTCAAGGAAACAGACTGAAGACGGAGAGAATAGTTCTCAGTTGTCTTTTAAATTTGGTAGTAAACAATGCACAATGTCTTAGGAATGAGCTCAAAAGCACACACCCGCTATAGTACCCATGCTTTGATAACATGAATATGAAAATTGCTATCATTCACACAGATGCAATCCTCCAACTGTCGGAGGTGTCTGTAATTGGTACTAAGTCTTTAAAAATAGTCCTTGGCTGAAGTTTAAAATCAGAATCCTTTTTACCACAACGAGGGTTACTAACTATGGGTCTGAAACTGTGATGAACACATCCAAGAAAGGAATTTTTACGACTTTACAATTTTATACGTGTTTGTCTTGTTGGTGCAAAACCATATAAAGCAAAAGAAAGTGTAAGTTAAAAAACAGGTTGACCAGATCTTTGGAACATAAGAGTGCTCTGACCCCTTTAAAAAATCATCAGTGTTTGCAAATATAATCAATAACACTAGGTTTTATATTATTATGTAAACTAGTTTTCCACAAATAAAACTAATTTTTGTGTTAATGTAAAATCTATGCAAATACATGCAGTCATTTATCAGGAAGGCTGACAAGCATTCCATATTGGAGGGGGAAATGAAACTGCCTCAAGAATAGAGGCAATTAATTATTTCTGTATTTTTTCTTCTTCTGTCTTGAGGCACAAAAGTTATCCATCCAGTTAAAACAGCAAATGAAATAAAGAGATTTTTTTTTTTATTTAAACACATATGGCTTTTGCCTGCAATACTGATCACCACAAGGTCTACAGATGCCCGTGGCTAAATCGTACACTGGCAGATGCACACAGGGGAAAACTGTGCTAATGCAGCGTGGAGAGCAAAACAAATGAAGAACTGAATTTGCTAGTAAAAGAAAAAAAAAAAAAAAACAACAAAAAGCAAAAACCCCCAAACCAAGGAAACCCTAAAATTCTCTCTCCCCCTTGGCTCCCCCTAGTACCCCCCTCCCCGACGCAGGGAGTTATGCAATTTGGTTATCAAACACAGGTTCAGGTTGCAAGAAACTTAACTATCCTCTGTTACAGGAAAGCAGAAAACAAGTTTAAATCCATGGAAGTGTTTTTATGGATACGCATGCGTATTATGTATGTGGGTGAAACGGAGCAGTGTATTTGTATTTATATGGACAGAATGGCTGGTGACATTTAAACTTCTCAATTTTGCAATTAAAAGCTTACGACATTCAAACCTGCCCCAGTATCTATGTCTGTATAAATACTGTCAGAAGTTCCAGTTATTATTATGATTTAAAAAATCCGTTCGGCGTCATCTCTTAAGGGATCACTGAAAACTGGATAGGTTATCGTGGACCAATCTTGCAGATGTGATATTATATCCTGATGGCCACAGGAATCCTGTATTTAGTAGCTGTTCCCCCTTAACAGGTTAAAATAAGCGTATAGAGGCCAATTCAATCTTTTACTATCTGAAATACTGGGGTTGTGTGTGTGTGTGTGTGTGTGTGTACATGCACAGGCTATTTTGCAAACCATAAAAAGAGTATACTTTCTAAAAATGGCTTAAGATTATTAAGAAAGCAATAACTTCTCTCTTAATAGGACTGTAAGCATGCATAACATTAAAATTTCTATTGTAATTGCCAAATAAAAATATAAAACAGAAAGCATTTAAATAATTTTATATCTTGGGAAAAGAAACAGAAGACTAGTTGTACTATTCCGAGTTGTAAAAAGGCAAAATACTTGAAAGAGCATCACGGTCAATGAATATGTCTGCTCTCCTACAATTTAAGCATTCTTTGTTTGGCGTATTTATAACCATTGAAATTTAAATGACAATGTATATTTATGTAAAATTAGGATTAGAAGCATATGTTCCAAGAATGTATATATGTTAATTAATATTAGCTCTAATAAACTCCTTGGCCTTGTCCCCCACCACTCTAAGGGAGGAGTAATTTACTGAAAATGTAAAGTACAATGTAATTTAAATACTGAAAGGAGATTCATTTCTCCAGTAACATAAAGCTAGTAACATTACCAATATGCCTCAAATGTTGCTAATATGAGGAATCCCTGTTTCTTACCATATATTTTGATGTGCAAATATAAACTATATTCATAAGTCTAATACACACATTCATGCCAGTGTAACAAATACTAGCAGTTTCTTTGAAAAACAAAATCTTTTACCAAGCATTAAGGTGACATATATTACGTTTAAACAACTTTTATGTAAAACAAAAATTGTAAACCTATTGCTTGCCTATCTGAAATATCATTTCATACTCTGCTTCTACTTCAGTGTTATTGGATTAAAACTGGCCTTAAATTAGAAGCGAGATAAAACAAGAAATTCTAGAGGAATAAAGATTTACAACCTAAAGGTTTTTTGATACAAAAGTAAAACACCCAGATGCTTATAAATGAATCATAAAATGTATGAATTAAAAAGTAAAATAGGGGCATGAGGAAACTTTTGTGGCAATGGAAATGTTCTATGTCTGTGCCAGATGTTCTATGACTGTAGATATTTGTTAAAATTCACAGGATGGCACATTCATATAGAAAAACCATAGAATAGAATGGTACTGTACACAAAATACACATCAATAAACCTGACGTAAATAATAAAAAATAGATTTCACATGAAAATAAAAGAAAGCTATACTTTCTATTTCATTGGTTTCACAATTTTTTATTAGAAAGACTATGGTCTTACAAACTCTGTGCTCTCATGCTTTTGATCTGGATGTGTAGATAAAATGAATAAACACGTAGATTAAAAAGTATTAACTACTTATTAGTACTTTGACTTGATATTTTTGACAAATCATGGAAACTTGGGCTTTTTAGAAATAATATGTATTTGTATACTAAAATGTGTATTATTAGAATAGTGAAAATAATCATACATAAGTGGAAATGAAATCATTATTTATTTGGTGTATTCTTGGATGTTTATATCTCTATTATCTATATGAAAACTATAAAGGAAATTCTTATTCATAAACTAATTTCCTTCTTTTTCTATAAAGCATTTATTTTATTACATAAAATATATATGATAGGAGGTAATAGTTTTTTATTTAATGTAATTATTCTCTTAAGTTATTACTCCAGTTGCTGATTGTTAAAAGAAAATAAATCCTAGTTTAGAGGAACTGCTTTGTTCATTAAAAAGTAAGCTCCAAAACTGTAAATTAGATATAGAAAAGGTTATTTTAGACATGCAGTTACTGAATGTTGATTATCTACATACCATACTCTAGTCTCAAGGTCATGTTGAATATTTTCCGTGGCTTAATCACATACAGTATGGGACAGTAATGAGAGCTATGCAGTCCTGGATGACCCACTACAGATGTACAGATTAAGACACTAATCGCATCTGATTCCATTGTTTTCTCTAAGTGCAATAAAACTCTAATGCGCTAAGAGTACTAAGGCTGTGGTCACATACACAAATGTCTATAAATCCGCATGAATTGTGGGTTGAGGAGTACCTAGTTTTCATATATTCATAAAGAAAAGAACCATGTGAGCCCATTTATCTCGTCAGAATACTTCTATAATATCCAAATGAAAAATAGAGGCTGAAATCTAACAAAACGAATTTGAATTTTCTACATCATAAAGACGACAGTGACTTTCTGAAGGATCTATGAGGACCTGGAATATTGGAATCAACACTTCCTCCGTAATACTCAATAAATAAATGACTAACCCCAATATCCTTAAATTTTTGGAAAGAGTTAGAGATCACAATCTAGTTTGAGCATTAAGAAAATCTTTTGGTTAATAACCCCCCCCCAATTTTTCCGTTTATGCATGCAACTTAAAATATCCTACACCTCTATGTAAATATTCAAATGAAGTGGGGAAAGTGAGAGGATTACCTAAATCGTCTTTCAATTTCTTCTTCCACCAAAAGAAAGGTCTTGGTCAGAATTACCCAGAATCGCTACAAATGCGCATATCCAGCAGTGGTCATAATTCTGGTAAATTACACTTTTATTGCCCATCTTTAATCTCAAAGTTACTTTCTGTCCAACATTTATTAGCACCAATAACAAATTTACTAAGCAACACTGTAGGGAAAAAAGTGGTCCCCACAACAAATGTTGACTATAGGATGGGTACCAGGGGGATGAGCAAAACTAAGGCCACAGCCCTGATCATTGAAGTGGAGAATTATGGAAATAATTTTTTGAAGAACTTCAATTATCAGGATGCTCTGGTTGAAACAACAGAACAGGGTCTAAATTGTGTCAACAGTGACCTCAATTCTCTGCTTTACTTTGTCATAAACCTGATATTAAAATATGAAATAATTGTTTTAAGAAATCATTGAAACTTTTGAAGCTCTCAAGCTATTTTGTTTCAAGTGTTCTTATACAAGGAGTCACAACAGGAAGAAAGGTAGAGATGCCATCAAATTAGATTACCAGAGAAACTCCCTTTATTTTACTTTATTTAATGTGACACATAAAGAAAACCCTGCACAAATATCTGTCTTTAATTTCTCTAGTGTAAAAAAAGAAATATATTGTGTCTGGCAGAATGAAGCAGATGAAATAGCCTGGGTGCATTTAAAAAACGAAGTGGGGGGAGGTAGATGCGTACAATGAGCCTTCAAAGCCACTCCAGCAGTAGGGATAAATAATTTAATATACTCAACTTCATATTCTTTTTATCTCCCCAGTGTAATAAGCACATATTAAAAAAATAAAACTTTAAGTTCATGAATACTTGTGAATAGAATAGCAGCCAGCCAGGAAATATGAAAAAACACAAAACAGTATCTATGTGAGCATTTAACATGTATATGCATATTCCCTAACGGATACATTTTTCCAGATGAAAGGTCACAATGACTTAAATTTATGAACATGTAATTCAAATTTAAATTAGTTTAAAAAAAAAACACAGAAACCTTGCATTCCTACATTTCTCAACATAATAGTTTTTCTTTAAACCTAATAAGGTGACTATGCATTACTTTATGTATCCCATATAAAGTAAGTAGGTTTACAGAAGGGGGATAAGTTACTTAGACAACAATACTTCGGGGAAAAACATATTTTGCCCTTATTATTTTGAATGTCTTGAAATGTTAAGGATCACAATATTTAATTGTTTTATATTCATTAATACTACATTTGCGATAATGGTGTGTTTGTGACTTTTTGGGATTCTTTTTGTAAATGGTGCATTTTAAATCAAGGCTGCCTAGTAACCTAAGTAAATGAAATGAAAAAGTCAAGTCAGTTAGACCTTAAAATCTCAAATATCATTCAAATGTAAGCATCTCAAACTATCATTAAATCATCAGATTTTGGGCTTTTTTTTTTCTTCAATTAGGTCAGTTTTCTTCAATTATCATTCTATTATTAGCTCATGTCAAAGATGCCTGCACAGCATACCACTGAAAACAATTAAGCATTTATATCCTAAAGCATGGGACATACGCAAGCTTTTATTCTAGTAGGATTATACAACAAGGATTGTATTTATAGTAAAAAAATAATATAGGTAAGACTGGGATCATTAGAGTTGTTTTATAACTTCTCACATAAGTAAATAAATTGATTTTAAGCTGTCTCCAGGTTAGTACATCATCATTTGAAATAACCAGTTCAATAGGTCAAAGGGTATTTCAAAAAATTACTATAAAATAAGTTACTCCCACAAAACTATCTCCAAAGCCTAGATTAAAAGTGGCCGAATTACATAAAAATATACTATATATTTTAAATTCCTCTCCATAGGTTATTTCAATTAAAAAAAATTAAGGGATAGAAAACATACTCCTCGCATAGTTTAATTTTCCCTTCAACAATGAGAGGTGTCTAAGATCACGGAAAGGATTCAGCTACAGAAGGCAATTCATTTCACGTGTTCAGTGTAATAGAAAATCACCGTGTTGCAGCAACAAGCAGTGCTTGCACTAGAGTATTATTCTAGGGTGTCCAGTTCACCTACAGTGATAACAGCGGGTGGGTGAGTCCTGCGTTACGTAAATCACTGTCAGCTCCCAGTGTGAAGGGTGCTGCAGGAAGCAGCTCCGAAAACACAGTCCCGGCGTCCTTGAAACAGAATGGCTTCACTTCCCTGCAACATTCTAGGACTAACGAGTTTCTTGGTCCTTTTCTCACCATCCATTTTTCTTCTTCAAAGTGCAAACCGTTAGTGAAAAGGCCCCGGTTACACCAATTAGTTTGCACAAAGTGCTTCGGTGTTTAGCTTCGCTTTAACCCAATTAAGCCGCACAGTGAGCCCCGAAGATGCGCCACCTGCGCGCCTGGCTCCAGCGAGGCCGGCCCGGCGCCCCTCGCGTTAGACTCATCCGGACCACCGCCCCACGGTGCCCCCCGAACGGCTCCGGGGCCTCCGCGTCCCAGGCTGCACGTCCTCGGCAACCGGTGGCCCAAGAAATCGAGGGACGAGGTCCTGGCCGAGCAACTCTGCTTGAACCCCGGGGAGAGCGCGCTGGCACAGGGGCCCGCGGCCCATGACGAGAAAGCGCGGGGCTCGGCTGCGACCTCACGTGGGCCCGGGTGGCCGTCGGGGCTAAGGGGTGCGCGGGCAGGGGCCCTGGCCTGGAGCAGACGTGGAGAACCCGAGGACACCAAGTAAGGTTTAAAATAACGGGCACACAGCGGGGAAAAACCCCATGGGACAGAGAGAGGAAAGAAGGATGGCTCGGGAGTGCGGGGCAGCGGGAGAGAGGGGACCTGCGCTGGGTCAGGGCCAGACGTGGCTTTCCCCCCCAGAAACCAAGGCACATCTTCCCCTTCTTGGCCGAGGGTTCTCTGGTTCTGATTTGCCTCCTCTTCTTCTTCCAACTGCCAAAAGGTAGCAGTGCGTTCACCCGCAAAGCCTGCAAAGTGGGGAGGGGCTGTTCCCAATCCCTGCTCCTAAGGGAATGGAAGGTTCCTGGGGAATAGAGTAGATGGATGCCATGAGCCCCAAATGTACTGTACTGTCTTAAGCTAAATCGGAATCTATCACTCTTGGATAAGGAAAAAGTAAATAATAGATGGCTTTGTGATGCTTGTACCTGTGCAAAAATAAATAAATAAATAGATAAATAAATAAATAAGCAAGCAAAAGCTGGAGTAAAAAGTGGAAGCCCCGAATGAGATCTTGTTGAAAGCGGCTCTGAAAGAAAGTGCCAACAGACCTGTTACCGGGAGTTATAGGATTTTGCTGGAAATATTGTTAATTTTAAAGAGATGGCATCTAAATTAAAGGTAGGCATTAAAAATCTGCCTAGGTTTTTAAACCACTACACTACATAATCCCTAAGTGGTATTTATTTCCTTTCCTGTACATTAAGGACACAATTGGTATCACCAGGGGAAAAAAAAAAAAAACCCAAATCAAAAACATGTTCTACATAAATCCATTTCCCCCTCCTGTTTCAAGGTTCCAAAATGCAGAAATGTTGATTTCTTTCAAAGTTTTCCAAAATGATATTTAAATTTAAAAACGCTGGATGACTGCAAATTAGTTTTCTTTTAAAATCTTACCCGATTTTCCCTCAACCAAATCACATGAAATCATACAACAATTAGAAGTCTACCGTCAGATCACCACTAAGGACACTTAAGAGAGGAGGTATAATTATATACATCAGTAAGCAAGCCAGAAACCCTAAACCTGAATATTTTCAGAACAGTTATCTGCCAGTAGGTCTCATCTCTATGATCTTGCCTTAATTTCACATATTAAAATACAGCTCACTATGAACTCACATTACAATAATCTCTCAATCACAGAGATAAGTTATTTTTAAAATATTTCTACCAGTGTGTACAAAACTTACAGTCCTGATTATGTTGGGCAAGTCTACCAAAGTACAAAGAGGGCTGCAGTTGGGGAGGGGGGAGTAATACTAAACATTTCTTAAACATCCTAACTTAAACTGGGGTAGACAGCATCTAACAAAGCAATAATTTTCAGATTCCTTTCAACAACTGCAAATGAGGGGAAAAAAACAGAGATAAAACACTGCATAACGTAAAACAAAACAAAAACAAAAAACCCCAACCAAAAACCCATTCTAACATACCGGAACATCCCCCAAATTACACAGGCATCAGTAGTCCATCTAAAGCCAACTTGCATATACATGAAAGAGCAAACTCTCAACCTGCATTTAAAAAGACCTCAAGGATTAACAGACATTAATTATCTTACTCTAAATGCAAGTTACTGACTTTTGTTTTAGAAGACCCCATCTAGTTCACTAATTGATGGATGACCATTAATACACCTGTATTTGCATTTCCGCGGTAAAAAGACAAGCAGGGTTTTCAACACAGAAGAGAACCACTTTGCCAAGTCTTTTTAAAACGTCAATATGCTTCAATTAATACCAAAGCTGAGAGATTCCTCTTGATTTCCAAAACTGTCTAGGTGGCCTGGGTGGTTTTCTGCCGGCAGCAGCCTCCTACCTTTAGTTTGTGTGCCTATATCCACGAGGGGGGGATTAATTAGCCGGGCTGGAGCTGAAGGAGGCTGTCGTGACGAGCCCAGTGGCGATTGGCCGCCAGCCTGCCTGGCCCTGCCTTTATAATTTCCACACGAGTGCATCTGGGCTCTTAGACAAACCAACAGCAGCTTCTTCTGACATATACACACGCACACTCACCCCCGACACACTCAGCACACTTTTCCTCCATCTGATTAACAGTCCGGCACACACAATGATTACGGGAAAGCGTAAATAAATACGGAAAGGGTTGATTATTTTGACTACTGGAAGAGCTTTGCTGGGTCTCAGCGCAACTTTTGTTTTCATTACCGAGAAGGTGATCTCTCCATGCATTTCTCTCACACAAGGATTCTTTAAAAGAGGAAGAAAGACCGAGAGAGGGGGGAGAACAATCTTTCACTTTAAGACCGTCTGGGCTCAAAGATAAAAGGAAGGGGAAAGCAGCGGCTAGGACTCCACCGGGGCAACACATCGGAGAGCGTTCTGATACATTTCTGAGCGCGGCGGCCCGTTTCTCCACCGAAGTTGGCTCCAGCTCTAGCAGCCGCATTGGATCCCACAGCCTACTGCGAGACTCCGGTGTACAATCCGGATCTCTGCCCCAACATGATCGCGGCCCAGGCCAAGCTGGTATACCATCTGAATAAGTACTACAATGAGAAATGCCAAGCCAGGAAAGCTGCCATTGCAAAAACTATCCGGGAAGTCTGCAAAGTAGTTTCCGACGTACTTAAAGAAGTGGAAGTGCAGGAGCCCCGGTTCATCAGCTCTCTCAACGAGATGGACAATCGCTACGAGGGCCTCGAGGTCATCTCCCCCACCGAATTTGAAGTGGTGCTTTACCTTAACCAAATGGGGGTGTTCAACTTTGTGGACGACGGCTCGCTGCCCGGCTGCGCGGTGCTCAAGTTGAGCGACGGGCGCAAGAGGAGCATGTCCCTCTGGGTGGAATTCATTACGGCCTCCGGCTACCTCTCGGCGCGCAAAATCCGGTCCAGGTTTCAGACGCTGGTGGCTCAAGCCGTAGACAAATGTAGCTACAGGGATGTGGTAAAGATGGTGGCAGACACCAGCGAAGTGAAACTGAGAATCCGAGATAGGTACGTGGTGCAGATCACCCCGGCTTTTAAATGCACCGGGATCTGGCCGAGGAGTGCTGCCCACTGGCCTCTTCCGCACATCCCCTGGCCAGGACCCAACCGGGTGGCGGAGGTCAAAGCGGAAGGGTTCAATCTCTTGTCCAAGGAGTGCCACTCCCTGGCCGGCAAACAGAGCTCGGCCGAGAGCGACGCCTGGGTGCTGCAGTTCGCCGAAGCAGAGAACAGACTGCAGATGGGGGGCTGCAGAAAGAAATGCCTCTCCATCCTCAAAACCTTACGGGATCGTCACCTTGAACTGCCAGGCCAGCCCCTGAACAATTACCACATGAAGACTTTGGTTTCCTACGAGTGTGAAAAGCATCCCCGGGAGTCAGACTGGGACGAGTCTTGCCTGGGTGATCGGCTTAACGGGATTTTGCTGCAACTTATCTCCTGCCTGCAGTGCCGGCGGTGTCCTCACTACTTCCTACCGAACTTAGATCTGTTTCAAGGCAAACCTCACTCGGCTCTGGAGAACGCTGCCAAACAAACGTGGCGGCTGGCAAGAGAGATCCTGACCAACCCAAAAAGTTTGGAAAAACTTTAGAGGACAATTTCAACAAGAGCCGAAATGTGATTACTCTTCTCAAAGACCTGATTCAGTGCAAACTTCCTGTTGGATTCCTAATATTCCATTTGTCAGTGCAAACAGTCTCTTCCTTAAAAAGGAGTAACAATACGATGTTTAGGCATCATCTCACCCACCCCTCCAAGGGGAGAAGAAGAAGTAGGGAAAGCGGATGGAGAAAAACCCAAACCCACAAGTATTAGAAGACTTCTTTACAAAGGATTTCCTATCTCCCTTGAAAAGTACACAATAACACCCGGAAAACAGCCCGGCTGTAATGCAAGACCACAGTGAACACTCTGCCTAACTATCAAAGGATTATAGCAATCCTGGTGATTTAGGTGCATCTGTCTGTGAGTAAACACGATTTGGATATGCCATCTGAAGGAGAGTGTAATGTATATTTTGATTTGTAACAAATATTGTGATCTCACGTTGTCTTTGAAAGTGTGGATGTTGGTGTTTTGTGATTTGGTGAACAGAAGTTACATTGCCGTTTTGGAGACTTCCAGACATTTTCCACTAACAAAGATACCATTTAAAGGTAGATTTCCTCCTGGTACTTTTATCTGTCTTTGAAAGTGTCTGAACTTTAAAAAGTTTACATTTTGTTTCAAATATAATGCTTGTTCTATTTCTAACATTCCATAAATATACTTGAAATGTTATTTAAATATATTCAAAGAAATTTGAATTCAGCTTATATAATAACGCTTGAATATCTGAATTATATATTTGAAAAATGCACTTGAAATACACTGGATAACTACTTTTGTGATTTAGATTTTAATTTCTGTTGCTGGTTTTTATTTAATTAGAAGCTAATAAATGAAGTAAAATAAAAGTTGTTGTGTCTCACTTTAAATTGTTTTTCTATCAAAAGATGTAATGCTCCATTTTGAAAATTGAACCCACTCGAGTATTTTAAACACTTTGAGGAGTATGCTAATGAAATAATTAAAATTAAACCTTAATATCCTGAAGAAAACTCTGTACAGCTACAGAAGATAATGATTTACTTATAAGACTATTTCTTTCTACAACAGACACATTTAAATCTACCCTGGAAAGCCTGCTCTTCTGGATCAGTACTTCTGTAGCATTTTTAATAATATAAAGAAAAAATATGTCATGACGGTACAGACTGCTGAGTTAAAAATTAGACTAACTCAGAAAAAGTGAACTTAAAGTCATAATGAAAGTTTCAAAATTTGTGTAACTATGCTAATCAAATAAAGATTATTTCTGACCATTTTATGTCAAATCCTATGTTATGCAGAAAAAGTGTTCCATTAGCTGTGTAAGTTCATCAGAAATCTAAAATTTCTTTTGACTTCACAGAGCAAGCTAATGATAAAAGCGTAAAGACAAACTTTCAATTATTTAAAAATCAAATACACTACATTCAAACTCATTTTCAACGTTCCATCCTTTGGGAGCTGGTAGTGCAAGAAGTCCTTTGACCGTCCTTCCAAGTATTTTGATTGTCAACAAGTGCTGAGAGCGCTAATCACCTGGAGGCCTTAAGGTAGGTAGTTAATTCAGGCAGGGATGGATTTTGGAATTTCAGTTCCTCTTCTACAAATAGTGTTTTATAATAGTTTATGTAAAAATGACATCAATAATAAAGTTCTGGCTCTGTAGGCACATTTGTCTTTGACGATTTTAGAATAATTGCTTCTGATAAATACTGCAAAGGAAAATCTTTGTAAACTGATGCTTGAATATCTAACATGACCCTTGAATTCTTAACCTCAGAAAAAAAGTTTACAAACCGCACAGTAACATAAAAGTTAAAACAACAAACAAATTGGTTTCAATAGAAAGTGCAGAGGTGTAGAGCTGTCCTAATATCAGGTTTTAAAATCTACATGGTAAGATATAATAAACAAATAAATATTTATGTATTTCAAATTGTCCAAATAGGTATTTTTCTGGCATTACACCCACAGAAGAACACAAACTTTATAAACATCTGATTGCTAGTATATACTACCTATATACGTTTTAAATCAACGCTTCTCAGAGAATCAGTTTCTCTTACTCTTAAATTCACATGTAAAACTCATTCTTATCTCAGGAGATGAAAAATGGATATAATAATGGAGATGAATTTCTATCTAAATGCTCTCCCCTCCCCCCCAGTTTCCTTACAACCTTTCAGTGAATAATAACTCACATTGCAATTTACACTTTTGGAAATTAAAAGTCATCTTAAGGTATTTCAGAAGACCCCTCCTGGTCTTCCCAGAGAGCCTGGGATACCATACCCCCGGACTTTGGAACAATTGGCTTACCTACCAAATTTACCCAAGTGCACACAAAGGCACTCATGGAGAGACTGTAATGTGCATGCTCTGGTAACATAGGATTTGAAACCATTAATATATTCTTCAATCCCATAAAATAGAGCATGTGTTATTTCATTCATTTTATTTCCTATGACAAAAATGGAAATGTGCTCCCCTCCCCCACTGTCATTTAAAACCAAGCAAAACTGAAAACCACTTCCTGCCACAAGGCCACACTAGTACTGTACATGAATCACTCTAACTCACTTTCGTGTCGATCTTCTTGAAGGCAGGATCATCCTCATCTACCTCGAAGTAGATTTCTGTCGTGGTGATGGAAAGAGTCCCCTTCGCCACCACCACAGGAGCGATGAGCTGGGCTGGGGTACTGAGAACCACGGGGCCTGAAAGACAAGGGCACCGGAGTCAGGCTCAGTCCCTGTGGCCCTCTCCCGCTCCCTCCCAAAGGGTGCCGCAGGTCTTTATATTTTTAAAGATGCGCTAAGAAAATGGTGCCTGGGTAACGCGGCCAGCATCTTTCATGTGAGATAAGTTCTGCTTAGCTTTCGCACATTATCTTATATAGAGATAAATAATTCCATAAAACCCCAAGAGGTCAGGATGCCGAACAAGTGACCCTTAGCAAGCGAGTTAGTAACCTTCGCCTAGAAATCCTACAAATGCCCTGATTCTCCATGGAGCACCGCCGGCTTTCCGAGAGACCTTAGGCAGTCAGCACTGCCCCCGAAGACCAGCCATCGTGTAAAGCCGTTCCACTCGGCAGCAGCGTTCCCCAAGGATGGGCGGGAGGATGTGAAGGGGTATAGGATCTAAATATATAAATTCCACTGTACTAACGGGTTTGCATCTCGCAGGAAGATTAATATCGGCGTCCTAAGGCGCGCCACATCCACATACCCGCACACAAGGATATTAAGTGCATTTCTTCTGTAGAAAAGAACAAAAGTCCTAACAGTGATCTTCTCACCGGCAATCAGTCAAAAGTGATGAAACTGTAAGACGCTTGAACAAGAAGATTCTCAGAAAAGCGTCCGAAAAGTACTATCTCTCAACTTTAGAAACTAGAGAAACTAATCTTCAGTAAAAGATTTTTAGAAAATGTGCCTACTGAGGTGCTTACTTGGAATTCCCTCAATCTGAGTTAATGTTGAAAATTACATATTAGAATATAAATTCAAAGGGGATGACTTAAACGCCCCTTTAAGATTCCCCGAAAGGGGAGGCATTCTTTGCTATCCTGTACTTAAAATGCAGACAAGGAAATCAGAACTTATTTTTTTCTCTTTTTCTTTCTTTCTTCCTTCTTTCCTTCCCCCCCCCCTTTTTTTTCTGTAGCAAGGGCGCATTATGTTCCCTTTCATCGCCCCCCCCCGCCCTGAAATGCATATAGTCAAATGAGTCACAGTAACAGTAGGATAAAGGCAATAAAAACCAGGTCCCTTGCCGCCGCTCAGGCCCGGCCCCTCGGCGGCAGCTCCTCGCGGTGGGACCGGCTGGTACCGCCACCGCCAAGGCCACCGTTCGCAGGCCCGACCCGGCCAGGCGCGGGGACTGCAGAGAAGTTCACGCTTTCAGGGAGCAGCCCGCGCCAGATCGGCGACCGTCCTGCACAAAGCCGGGCCGTTCCTGCTGCGGGAGGCACACAGAGGAACCGGCCGGCTTCTGTCGCGCTGCACGGGGTGGGAAGGAAGCCAACTGCGTCGGTGTCAGCCTTCACCCCCGATCGCGACCGCCTGGCTCAGGCCAACGCCAAGCCTTTTCTTTTAGTTTACTGCTCTCTGTCCCCCAGGAGCCCGCACTGGGGGGCCGGCACCGGGGCGCGCAGACTCCCGGCCTGGGTTTCCGCCGCGGAGCCGAACGGAGTCGGGGTCCATCCCGGCCACACTAGGCTTTTCTTTCCAGAGGGCGAGGCGGTCGATCTGAAGCGCCACTTTAAAGGCTCATCAATCTTAATCTAGGTTGCTCAAGTAATTATGCCCGAATCTCTCGTACGATTACAAGTGGATTTGGGTTTCTATTCCCCAGGCCCTCCTTTGTGTTTATTGGAGGTCTGAGCGCGCGCTGCGCGGCGCCTCCTGCCTCCCGCGCCCTCCTCGGAATCCCCCAGCGCTCGGGCCGGTTCGAACCGCTCCCTTAACCCTTCAGCCGCCAGGACGCTCCTTTGGATGCCACTTTTCGCATTTCCCTTTTGGAGAAATCCAGAAGGCTTACTCTTGATTGGGGCGAGGTGAGAAAGAAGGTGCCGTGACATCGAAAACAGTGTCTTCTTATACGTCGTTGGGCCTTGCTAAAACCTCAGGAAAGTCGTCATTCTATACACAGGCCGCTAGTGATTTCTGGTTTAGTAGAGGTTTCTGGCATTTGGAGACGTAGAATGGTCACAAACATTTAAAATGGCGAACTATTCCTTTCTCTTGAAAAGTAATTTAACATATCCAATTAAGTTGGGGTGGCATGAAAAAGAGTCACTAAACACATTATCAAAACCATACACACTGATTTACTGAAATATATTACGACTTTTTAAGGACACATTTCCGTGAACTTTTAACGGGGAACACATTCTCTCTCCTTAATTCTCTGCCTTTCTGAAAGGAGACTGCGCTTCTGATTGCTTTTACTCCAATCTCATTCTATTGAATTGAGATTTTCTGGGGGTTTATAAAAGGACTTTGAACTGGTCCTTCTTTAAGAAAGAAGCGTCATGAAATATTCAGCCTTCATAGTGTGTCATTTTTACCCCTGTCCTTTGGAAATCTCCAGTTACAACTTCCAATTCCATAGCATGTTTAAGGAGCACTGAGTCTTTTTGTTGTAGCCTTCAGGGAGCAAACCGCAGCAGAGAGAATACAGAGTTAAATCCACTACAGCAATAGAGAGGGGATTATGTTTTAATCCCTTTTGGGGGAGTCTCTGGATTTTAGGGATCTGATATTAAAATGTTTACATAAGGCACCATCACAAACCAGCAGATCTTCCATGGAAAGCCTGGGATCCCTGTCCAAATAAAAATAGTTTAAAAAGGGCAGCGTCTCTGGATGCCAGAGAGATGGCAATGTAGCAGATTCTGTTCTAGAAGATAACTGGGTACAAATTTAACCTCCTAACTTTGCTTGGTGTAGTGAGTGCAGGACTGAATGTAGATATATCCATTCCAATCACTACTAGAGCAATAAAAGGATATGTTATAATAATGTTTTCAAGCACACACTGAAGTAAAGCGATGGCTGTTAAAGGGCAGTTAAACAAATGGATGGGACCAAACCTTCTCCCCTGTATTGAGGCATACAATACAGTCGTTTAAAATTCCACCATGCAAAGTGGTAACTAAAGGAACAATAAGTGTTATTTACTTCTAGCACTGGCAACATAATGTTTAAGAAATATTGACCCATTACTATTTTTGAAAGGATAGGGATATTACTTGACATTAATTTAAGTGCTAATTTAAAATCTGAACTAGAACAAAGATCACCCAAGCATACGGAAAAGAATCTTCAAATGAATGAACTTCTCTTTAGAGTCACAGCATCTTTAATCAGTTGATATGGTAAACCTAGAGTCGAAAGTACATATGTTTTATATTTGAAAAGGGAACTACTCATCAAATGTATTTTAAAGGTAGAATGTTAAAAAATACTTGTGGGTTTGGAGGATTCCACTGAAAACAAAATTCCAAGTCTGGAGATCTCACTAATACATCAACTTTTTAATAGAGCTTTATAGTTTACAGGGTTCTTTTATATGATTTTTACTTAACCACTAGTTCAATATTCACATTTTTGGGGGCTATGGATGTGTCAATACTCTCCTGTCAAAGATCACCAGGAGCACATCTCTAGTTGAAGAGGTTGGGTTTACTGCTCATCGCAGTGAGGGAGACACGGGCAACTTAGTAAGGGTGTCAAAAAGGACTTTTGTAGGATCGAGGCTTTGGTGAAGTGATTCTGGGAAGGGTTCAAGGAGCATGGCTTTGCTCTGGATTGGGCTCTGTCAGGAAGCAGGGATAATTCTGCGACTATGGATCTTAATCAATCTCATTTAGAGGGAGGGAGGACCCAATCTAGGCTAACGCCCTAGTTAGCAGAGAAGCAGTCGTCCCTCATATTAAACAGGACATGGGGGGATGTTCAGTATTCAGGTGGTCTGCAGAGTGACCTTGCTTTTGTCTATGCTTCCACTAAATTATAGAGTTGTTTTTTTGCCTCACATCATCATCACGAGCCCTTGTCTGATCCTGGTGTTCTGGGAGGTTGTTTATGACTAACAGGAGAACATCAAGGCCTAGCTGTGAGTTCCAGGCTAGCTCCTGACAATACGAGCTTCCTTATAAGGGTCAGGCTAGTTTCCAGAGGTCAAGGACTGCTTTTCTTTTTCTTACATACAGAAATTAGTCATTTTTAGGGGTGTCCATAACATTCTAGGTATTAACAGACAATTACGGCAATTACATTTTCAAACAAGGCTAAGATTTTTATGAGTTTCAATATAAAGTACAACAAAGAGTATACAGGGACAAAGAGTTGAAGTTTAATTAAAATTGGCATCATTACAATTATTTGATGAATTTCAATTGGCCAAAACTATATTTAGTGTACATGAAGTTACAATGTATTTTAGAATCACTTGAATACTTTCTAAACTTAAATATTAATAAAAGTTTTATTAACTATATAGATTTTCTCTGACCTCAATTACTTCGAAACCACATGCTCAATTTGCTTTAGAAACACTTAAAAGACAATTATTTGGGAATAATAAACATTGACTAATCTTTATAAATTATTAAACTTAAAATCCTGACATTATTTAACCTGAAATCCTTTGTGTTTAGTGCAAAAGTATATCATTCAAAAAATTTTAAACAAAAATATAATGAAGAAATAATTCTTACAGTTATTTCTATACTGTGATACAATTTGTATGAAAATTACTCCTAGCATGAGTGACTGAACATATGTAAAGTATCTACCTCCATTGGACTTCTATCATTTCTAAGTATGGCAATATAATTTAAAGAAAACATTTCTTGGGAGGCCTAGGTGACTCAGTCGGTTAAGTGTCTGCCTTTGGTTCAGGTCATGACCCAGGGTCCTGAGATAAGCCCTGCGTCCTGTTTTTCCTTCTCCCTCTGACCCTATCCTCTGCTTGTACTCTTGCTTCTGCTCTCTCTCTCAAATGAATAAAAAATCTTAAAAAATAAAGAAAATATTTCTCCCATAGAATTAAAAGAATAACATGCTTTAATCTCAAAACAACTTAAAAAGAAACCAATGAAGAATACGAAAAAGTTGGGACTTTGTTTTGAAAGTCTAGGAAAGCTTTAGGCACAAAGAAAATGGAGGTGTTTGTGTGTGCCTGGGGGAGAAGGAGCTGGGAGAAATGTTGCAGAAGATCTGAGATTTCTGCCATCCAGGATAGTTCCCTGGATTTCAGGCATTTGAAATGCCCCAAGAAAAAAGAAAGTATAGTAACAAAATTTCTAGACAATGACTCTTTTCTTTATGTACAGAGAATATTGATAGTGGACCAAATATACTACCAGAATAATAGTCCTTTGAGGTTTTCAAAAACTTCTTGCATGAAAGTAGTTTATGCTGAGTTTATGTTATGTTTATGCTTGAGTCAAAAAACTAATAGAACCACAAATAGAATACGTAGCTCAAGAATTATGAATTTAACTTCCAGCATTATTCCCTCCCACCCTAACACACACACACACACACACAATCCATTACGAACCCCAATTTTTAAATAGATTTTTATTTACTTATTTGTCAGAGAGAGAGAGTGCTTGCGTGAGCACAAGCAGGGAGAGCAGCAAGTGGAGGGAGAAGCAGGCCTCCCACTGAGCAAGGAGCCTGATGCAGCACTGGATCCCAGGACCCTGGGATCATGACCTGAGCTGAAGGCAGACGCCTAACCAACTGAGCCCCCAGGCATCCCTACAAACCCAAATTTTATACAAAGTCACTGTGCCCAAGAGACTTTCTTTATGCTCTTTGGTGACTTCTTAAACATAATCTATCTTTAGATTGAGATGCACAATAACCAATCATCTCCATAGTGCACTGGTTTCCTTAGATGATTACTGTACAAAATGAGACAAGTGTTTAAGAACCACATCAATGTTTTCAGATCCGAGTAAACCTACCTCTGGGTAAAACTCAACACAGTCTGAAACAGAAACAGAAGAGTGGAGCCTTCTATATAAGAGCAACTGAAGACTGCATTTTAACAAAATATCTGTTCATCATGGTAGAACACTTATTTTTGCACTAATATTATCTAACATCTCATCTTATTTAATGTGCTTATAACAAATAATTCTTAAAACTACCAAGAGATAATCTGATAGGCTCTAATTTTAACTTAACATTTAGGTTTTCCAATTTATTTGTAGAACAGATAATCTTATGTTAAATATAAATCAACAAACCTAGTGCATTTTCTACAAAGGTAATGAATGATTTTATAGGGAAAAAAGCTTACAAAGCATATATAGTCTAAGTAAAATATAACTGAGTTTTTTAGCACAAAAATATCCTCAAAACAGTGATAGTTTTAATGTCCATTGTGATAATTTGTTCTGTCTTTTGATTCAATAGGTGTTCCAGATGAGATTTGTGTTTCTAGTTATATCACATTTAGTTCAACATATGGAATACATTTTTCACTTTTTGGAAGGGTAGTGATTCTTTTATGGCACTAGGATATCACTTAATGATTGAGAAGAGTAAATTCCTACTAGACTAGATGATTGAATAAACCAGAGGAGATGATTTAAATCTATTGGACTAGGAAGTACTCTCTGTATCCCTTGGTTGGAGTAAGTGTCTTGCCTTCATGTTCCCATAGTTTCCTGGGTGCATCTTTACAGCAGCCTTATAATATATTAAATATATGTGTTTAGAAGTCTCTTCCTCTCATTTGGCATAGGTTACTTACAGAAAGGGGCATTATCTTCTTATCTAACACAGTATCTGTCACATAGTATGCAATCTGTTTTTATGGAATTGCAAATAGAAAATGATATACACCAATGTCACATTTGTATGTTATAGCAAAAAGACCACTTACATTAACAGATTACATCCTTTCTATTTTTCTGGAATTGATTTCAAATTGTTCTTTAAAAATATGAAAGACACCGCATTTTGGAGAAAACATAAATAAAAGATGCTGAAAACCGACAAGAGTTATAATGTAATTGGTCAATCTAGCTAGGTCCCATGCATACCATTATTTTTTTAAATGGCATAATTTTATAACTGCCATATCGTTCCTACTAAGTTGTTCCCTCCTTGTGAATTAAATGCTTAGAGAGACATATTTAACTCAGCATTCATTCATTCATTCATTCATTCATTTATGTAATCAACAAAAATTATTCACTGTTTTTGGTACTAAGAGAGCATACAGTAAAGTATAAGACATGAATTTTACTCAAGAGCTTGTAGTACATAGTAAAGATAAATACATAGGAATGATTAGGACATAAGGGAGGAAAGGTAGCTAAGGATTGTTAAAGCACTTTACATGAATTGATCTCCCTTCTTCCTCATAACAACAGACCTATGAGAGAGGTACTGCTATTGTGTCCATTTTACAGATAGAAAATGAGACTAAGTGGTGAAGTAATTTAGGGAAGGTCATACAACTAGTAAATGGTAGAGACAAGATTCAGACCTGAATGTCTGACTTCAAAGTCAGGGTATTTAACTGTTATGTGTACTGCCTCCCAACAAGAAAGGGCCAGAAAAATATTCCACAGACATTCACTGAACTGTGATGATTTTCATCCAGCATTTTTGGGGGGTAGGTGTAGTTGGGACAGGATGATGGCTGTGGCATTTGAAGTGAGATGTAATAAGATAGGGAGGATGTGGACATGTGGATATGAGAGGGAAGAGTGCTGTAAGCAGGGCAGAAGAGTTTGAACAAGCACACAGATGCAGTACATGAACAGAAGTAAGACTGGCCAGTGATTAGGACGTACAAAGTCGGGGGGTGGGGCGGACAGTGTGAGATGCAACTGAAAACACATATGTTGGGGCGCCTGGGTGGCTCAGTCGGTGAAGCATATGCCTCCGGCTCAGTCATGATCCCATGGTCCTGCAGTGGAGCCCTGCACTGAGCCCCACATCGGGGGCTCCCTGCTCAGTAGGGAACTTACTCCTCCCTTTCCCTCTGACTGCTCTGCCTGCCACTCCCCCTGCTTGTGCTTCTCTCTCTGTCAAATACGTAAATAAAATCTTAAAAAAAAAAAAAAAAAAAGGAAAGAAAACACATCCATAGCTGTGAATGTGAGATGTTTCAAGAATGTTTAAGGAATCAAAGATTAAAGCTCAGGTATTAACAGTGTGTGGAGCAGCGGTGTTCATGTGGTGAAGAGGGTTAAATATACAGCTCCTTGCTAGAAAATTCACATAGGAACATTTGTCCATCCTGACTGCATAAGAAATGAAGGTTTCGTAGTTTGGAGAAAAAGGAAAATCTGTCATTGATCTTGATGCCCTCCTCTATCTAAAGACTTTTCTGCCTCCACCTCTGTCAATACCTCTTTTTCTCCAATTTCAGAAAATGTATCTTCCATCCTGTTCCAACCAGTTACTCACTCTACCTGGGATTTCGTCCTACTTATCTTGCCTCCCCTAGTTACTGTCTTATCTTTGTCCCTTCCCTCCTTTGTTAAGCTTCTAGACATCAGTTTCTTCCTCTTAGTTCCTCACTCTTATTCACTCCTTTTGGTGTCACTCTCATCCTCTACTTAGGCCAAATTATACATAATTCATATAAATGAATTAATATGTTAAAAGCTTGGAAAAGTCTATCCATCAATTAAAAAAACACCAACCTGTGTAACATTTTATATTTAAACCCAGAATTTTCTAAACACATTTAGCTATACTTTTCCCCCCTCATTAACATATTTCAAAACACCCGTGTTCCAAGGAATATCAGTTTGAAAAATGTTGAACGAGAGTTCCCTGACTTCTAGACCATACTAGTCGCTATTGTTCTCTTACTGCTTGACTTCCTTCTTGGTATCCTTGGTGGGCTCTGACTTTGGCCTGCTGCTCTTCTCCCTATATATTTTCACTTTTCTTGGGTGATTTCAGTGGTTTTAATTGTAAATTGCATGTCCAGCTTGGCTCTCAAATTCCAAACCTTTATATTTGACCAAGCTGAACCAAGCATCTTCACTCTCCTCTCCCCTGAAACCCTGTGTCTTCACATTCTCAAACACATTTAACAGTTCCTATATCATTCCTTCTCCCAGGCCAGGTTCCCCTCATTCTTACTCCACACAACCAGCCCCTTATCATAGTCCCTGACATGTTAGTGTTGTTTTGAGGCTGTCCCCTTTGCTTTCTTTGCCACCACCAATTGAGATTTAGTTCAGGCTCTCATCACCTCTAGTTCAGACAACAGCCTTTTACCTCAAGTTTGGGCATCCTAAAACATTGAGCTACACAGTGGCCTGAGTGATTTAAAAAAAAAAAAAATATATATATATATATATATATATAAATTGGATCTTATCATTGCCATACTTAAAATCCTTCATTGTCTCATTATGGCCTTCAGGATAAAAATCCAGTTTCCTCATGGCACATAAAGCTCCCCCAAGCAAGCTTGTTAGTCTCAGCTTCAGAGACTCCCTGCCTCATACTTTTATCTGAATAATTTAGAGATACTATTTCACAGGGAAGGTGGTATTTTAGTATATGATGTTTTTCACAGTCTGCAACAACTCTTTAAATCTTTCTAAATCCTTTACTTATGTTTCTGGACTCAAGATAGAAAATACCTATTCTAGGAAGGCTTTCCAGAGTACACATGGTGGGTCAATGGTCCTGTTTTGTGTTATCGTGGTTTCCTTTGTATACCTAGGTTGCTATTGTTTTTCATTGTCTGTTTTTCCTCTAGACTATAACCTTCTTGGAAGCAGAAACTTTAATCATATGTGTCTTTTTACTCCAAGCATCCACCATAATATCATGCATATAGTAAATATTCAATATGGACACTTGTTTTGCTTGGATAACCACATCCAACCTCAACCAAGTAAGGATCTGGCCTCAGAGAATAAACACCTGGCAGGTCTTTCCAGCTCTTATTTTTACTGTGTGCAATGAATTTTGACATTTTATATTTAAATTTATTCATTTCATTTACAAATAATGCTGGTAATGATCCACGTAGTTTGTTTACCCACTAATGGGTTGCAACTTGGAATTAAAATCCAAGCAAACACTGATATAGTGGAATGAACAAGGGCTTTAACAAAAACAGAAAAATAGGTTTAACAAATCTCAGCTCCTCTCTGCTTGTGATGTGATCATGAGTAAAGACCTTAATGTCCGAACCTTAATTTCCACATCTTAAAATGAACTATAATACTAATTCAGAGCTGCAAAGTTATCACCTGCAGTATTGTTTTCTTTCAACAAATGTAAATTATGTCTCCCAGCTTTGTTTGCCCATCCACGCATACCTCTTTACTACCTATCAAGCTCATTTTGCTTTCCTCCTGAAAACTGTTTGGTGATTTGAGACTTGTCCTCCTAGCCCAAACTGAGATGCAAGATTTTTTTTAGAAAGTTTTCTATGATATCTGGTTCTTAACATTCCTGTTTTATATGCAAATTGAACTGGAATAACACTACAACTATACTTAACAGTTTTATTTAGTGATTTATTTATTTATTTATTTTTTAGTGATTTAAAATGAAGGAAAAATTCAACAGAACTTTTGGATTAAAAAAGCATAAAACAGGGGTGCCTGGGTGGCTCAGTCGTTAAGCGTCTGCCTTCGGCTCAGGTCATGATCCCAGGGTCCTGGGATTGAGCCCCACATTAGGCTCTCTGCTCGGTGGGAAGCCTGCTTCTCCCTCTCCCACTCCCCCTGCTTGTGTTCCCTCTTTTGCTGTGTCTCTCTCTGTCAAATAAATAAATAAAATCTTAAAACATTGCAATCAGTCATTTTTTTTTTAAATTTTATTTTTAAGTAATCTCTACACCCAATGTGGGGCTCAAATTCACAACCTGGAGATCAAGAGTCCCATGCTCTACTAAGTGAACCAGCCAGGCATCCTGTAATCAGTCATATTCTGATTAACTAAACTGCTTAAACATTCTATCTGGAAAAGGATACTTGACAATATTTAGATAAGCAACTCAGTCTGAATTTCCCTTCTTTTTTGCTGATAAAATGTTCTACACTTATATTTATTGGGCTGATAGAGCAGATTCTACTGTGATAACTACTTCTAAGTTGATTGCCATGTAAATACTCCTTAGTGCTGACTGCTTAAGGACATTCTGCAGGCTATTACTTTGACTCTAGCATCAAGCCATGGGAATAAAATAATCAAATAAATAAAATATTTGCACTATGCAGAAAGACTTATTTGTCCTTTTGTATGGTAGGGCTCTAAATGTAGTGGTGAAATCAGTTTTTATATAATGTTTGAATTAGTGCCAAAGTCTTTCGGAGAGAGTACCAGAGACCTCACAGGTGTGGTAGTGTGCAATGATGAATACTCATCTCTTCCTCTTCTCCAAGTTGCCGGCATCCACAGTTTGGCAGTAAGAAAAGTTTTATTATCTCACATTTTTTTCCCTCCAAGTGTGACAAATAAGGTGACCCGTATATTTCCAGTAGGTGATTAATATGCGCATTCACATACTTTTAAAAAAGAAACATAGGAGAGTTTAGTCCCCTGCATATAGGAGGGATCTGGTGTACTGATAAGTTAGCTCCGTTCTTGATCACTCCTGCTTTTCAGGTTGAAAATAAATATAACTATAAGTCTTAGCAGAATTCCTTCATGGGAAATCCTCTGCACAGAGAAGCAAGTAAAAAGTAAAAATGGGTTTCAACTAGAACACTGTATTAGGAAGAATAGGCATTGTTGTGGTTTGTGAAACACTTGCAGCATAACAAAGATGGCTTCTTAAGAAAAGATATAAGAATGTTATATATGATCTGAATCATTGCTGATGGTCTACTAAATAATAGTTGAATTTGTCTTTTTATCATACTTTAAATCTACATAGTTTGGTTAGCAGGGATGTGTTATGATGAAGAGTACCTTAAAAGTGTTCCTACAGACTACATGGTTGAAGGAGACATACACTTTTGAAACTAACGAAATATGGATTCTAGCAAAATGTTGCAGGCTCTACAATGGCCTTGGGGACATTGTAAAAATAATGAGGAGAGAGTAAAAAGGCTAGATAGTCAAGGTAAAGCTTTTGTTTATTTTTACAACTCTTTAACTGAATCAAAAAATTGTTAGAAATTTAAATATTTTAGTTTTTGTAGGCAATGGGCATGTGTTAATGTTGTCTTCAAGAGCTCTGTGAATACTGTGTTTGAAGCTGAATGTGACCCCTTTGGGTATACTATTTATGACTGGCAGAGCAACTTCCTAATTCAAAGAGAGAGAAAAAAGACTTATAAAGACTCATAAGGCTTTTTCAACATCAAATAGTTTTTACTAAACAATATTTTGATGAGTTAAGTGTGAGTGAGTCAGGGACATATGGATTAAATTTCCCTTGAAATACACATGGGCTTAAAAATTAAGGGGAAAATACCGAGCAAAATGCATTTTAGAGAATCCAGAATGTTTAAAAGACATTTTCCCTCTAAATACAAAATTCAGATTGATTCAATTCTAGTTAGACTCTGTAACTAAAACTACATAAAATAAGTATGGAAAAATCTTGTAAAAAATACTAGTTTTATTAGGGAAAGACTGTTCATTAACCATAGTTGAATTGTACTGCAGAGTAGTTAGGCTCCAGCAGATATGATCTGAGTATAAGTTTATCTGTCTCTATGTAACACTGAACTTGTTCCTTCTATAGTACTTACTCTCTTATTCCATTAAACAACTATAATAAAACTTTTCTGTGTTTAGGTTCAAATGTTTTTCTTTTTTAATAATGTATTTCTCTGAAAAACTCTCAGCTTTTAGAATTTTGCTGTTCCTGTATTTTTATTATATTTTTCTTGAATCTTGAGTTCTTCCTTCTTATATGCTGTACATTTTGCTTTATCCTCCTTTCTTTGCTGAGTTTTTAGGTAACATTCAATTTATATATAAACAACTTTGCCTCTGGTATCTGGACATTCTAAGTTAGAACATTTGAAGGCCTACAGTATCTATGTGATCATCTTAAGTGTTGACTTTCATTTATTAGGGTAGACATATTTTATGTTCTAACTTCCTGGTTACTGAAGTTACTGAGAGGTAGTGGTAGCAGGCCTAATTCTCTTGATGATTCTTTTTTCTATCAGTTTCTGAGTCCCAGAGTTCTGCACCCTAAGTATTTAATAGATGTTAAGACTAAGCAAATCAGTGTGTGAATGCAGTAAATAGAGATTTAGGGAGGTAGGAATGGTTAACCTTAAAACAAATTCTAAGTAAGTTTCCACCCCCCCTCCAATTATTTGATACCTGCTTTCACTTTGTGTGTGTTTTTTTTAACAATTTTATTTATTTATTTGAGAAAGACAGATGCAGAGACAGAGCATGGGGGGGGGGGGGGGAAGGGGGGAGGAAGGGAGGCCGAGGGAGAAGTAGACTCCCTGCTGAGCAGGGGGCTCGATGCAGGGCTCCATCCCAGGACCCTGGGATCATGACCTGAGCCGAAGGCAGATGCTTAACCGACTGAGCCACCCAGGTGCCCCTGCTTTCACTTTGAATTAGTAGAATAAAGATAACAGAAAACAGACAAAAAATTTGACCAATGAACAAGAAAAACAGTCTGAAAAGGTACAGCCGTCTTAACATTAGTGAAAGTATACCTGAGAACTTTTTAGGGCATTGAAGGTGTGTCCTGCAGGGAAGCTTTGACAGTCACTTAGGAGAATCTCCTATTGATTACACCCTGTTTCTCTTAGTAGATGTCTTCCTTATTTCTCTATTTTTTCATTCTTAAATTCACATAATGCACTTTTTCTGAGTTTTGGATTTTCGACTTTGTGTGTGGTATATAGTGTGTATGTGTGTGTGAAAAGGATTATAAATCTACCACTTGGAAAAAGCCATATAAAAATATCCAGGTTTTATACTACACTTCTTTCCCATGTTGCTAGTTTTCTATACTAGTTACTCTTTTTAAATATTCAAAATAACACTGTAATCCTTTGGTTATGGAATATGTTTTCCATGTGATAGAGAAAATATTTTTTGGTTAAGAGTCACAGCGGTATCCAGACTTTTAAAATGGGAACCTTAAGAGACATTTAGTTAAAATGGTACAATTAGAAGAAGCTGGAATGGAAGAAAGATTAATTTAGTTCTTACCTGGAAAGTCAAGTGACTAGTTGAGTAATTTGAATAATTCAATTAGTATGAGCAGATGCTCTGATAATCCAAGCCCTTAAATACTTAATTTTAATAGCTCAAAATTTTTGTTTTGTTTTTTTTGGTTTTGGTATAAACTAGATAATGATCTCAGCTCTCTAGTTTATTTCAACCTACATTAACTTTTTCAATGGCAACCTTTTTAGGACTAGTAATTGTATTAGAAGATTTCCTCATGGTAAAGGTACATGGGATATGGTCACAATACTTAAGGAATTTATAGTCTAAAAGGAAAGAGAAAACATACAGAAAGGCATCTTGTATAAGTATCTTAAGAATGGTATAATCAAAATTTTATAGAGTGGCTATAATAAAAAAGACAGATAATAACCAGCATTAGGAGTGTGGAGAAATTGGACCCTCACAAACTGCTGATGGGAATGTAAAATGATGCAGCCACTTTGGAAAATGGTCTATCAGTTCCTCAAAAAGATAAAAATAGAGTTATTATTTGACCCAGAAATTTCATGCCTAGGTATATATTCAAGAGAAATGAAAACATACGTTGACATAAAATGTTGTACATGAATGTTCACAGCAGCATTAATCACAGTGGCAAAAAGGTGGAAACACACCAAGTGTTCATCAATTAAAGAATGGACAAACAAAATATGATATATCCATAAAATGGATATTCACCATTTATTTACCGTAAAAAGGGACATGCATGGTATAACATGGATGAGTCTTGAAAACATTATGCTAAGTAAAAGAAGTTAGTCACAAAAGACTACATATCATACAATTATGTTTATATGAGATGTTCAGAATAGTCAAATCTATGGAGAGAGAAAATAGATTAGTGGTCCTCTAGGGCTGTGGAGGGGGCATGGGAAAATTGGGTGGAATAGCTAAAGAGTATAGAGGTTTCTTTTTTGGTGTGATGAAATGTTCTAAAATTGTGATAATGGTTGCATAACTCTGTGAATATACTAAAAATCATTAAATTGTGCTCTTTAAAAGGGACAATTGTATGGTGTGTGAGTTACGCCTCAATAAAATTGTTGCCACAAAAAAGTTATGGGGTGACAAAACTGGCCAGTGAATACTTCATCAAGTGTTTAATATAGTTATAAAAAATGGGTAGAGATTTTGATAGGTGATAAAGGAAGGTGTAGAAGAGAGATGTGTGAAGGATATTTCAGGTAAAGAAAGAAGTTTGGATATTGGTGTAAACCTATGGAAACTCTTTCAAGTTATTTGACATTAAATGGATGGGTGGATTATTGGTAATAATAGCTTACATATATAAACAAAAAATTTGTTTTTAATAATTTGCAGAACTGATAAACCATAAAGGACCATCACCATGATGATTTCAGAATTCCCTAACTTGGCAAAATTAGGAATATTTGGAAGTAACAATAGAGAAATCTGGACAAATTCCAAATCTGTTATGGAAAATATTTCTACTGTCACTTGGCATATGTGACAGAACTACCGCTCTAAAAAAAAATGAGGTACATTTTATGAGTGGGACACAGTTCTATCAGTTGAATTAAATCATTCACTTGTCACTTCACATAAATTTTCATTAATCTGAAACTTCAGTTACTCAGTAATTATTTGCAGAAATAACTTGCCAAGCTGAGTTTCAAATTAAAATATACATTGGGATTTTAGATTAAAAACAGTTGCATTATACTAATTAATTTCAGTGTTTTAAGTAACAATATAATTAGTAAATTGAAATTTTTAGTTACGTATGGTATCTTAGGTGCTAATTCACTTTGGTGAATCACTACAAACTAAAAAAGCAATTAAAATAAATTAAGCTAGGTGTTATTAATATAATAATTACTTAATTCATTTGCATACTTCTATATTATAATTGTATTAGCCATTTGCTACAGTGCATAATAAATTGAGTAATTAATAATCACACACATTTAACTTGCCTCTTGAGATGAACAGCTTGGGAAGAAAGGGAACTAAAAGTGAAACAGAAAATTGTATGACATTTAAGTCTGCAGAACTTGGTGGACCATTTTATCTTTATTAAAACTAGAAAACTCCAAAGCAAATGGGAAAAAACACAAGAGTCAATATTTATATAAAATTGTGTTAAAAACATTCTATCAGATTTTTTTAACTTACCAGAATGATTTTCAAGAACAGATATATAAAACTAAAATTAATTATTGTGCATATTCATAGACTTCTAAATATAGTATAATAAAACCAGTGTAAAAATTGAGGTATAAGCTGAGGATCTTATTTTTACATCATTTTAGAAGAATCTTTAAGTATATACACATGCATATTTCAATATACTATTTGGTATATTTGAATTCAAAGCATAACTTACATATTTTTAAGGAAATACATTATTTTATTTACTTCTTAACCTTACACAAGCTACTTAATCTCTCTTGGTCTCTATAGCCTCATTTGTAAAATTAGGGTAATAATAGTATCGAGCTCATAGAGTTACTGTGAATATTAAATAGGTTACTGCATATAAAGCTCTTTAGACACTGCCTGGTTCTTAGTAAGACATGCTAGCTACTCTTCTTTCTCTTTTCTTCTTTTTATAAACAGAAACTGATCCTATCTTTTAAAATCCCAAATATAATATTAACTAAATTAGTACTTTCCCTTAGTTTTCTAATTAGCATCTTTTTTTCCCCTGGAATTTAACTTGACTATTAAGAAATATTGCACATTGACAAATTATAATGCATGGTCTCCTCATCTGTGTGCTTGTCAGCAAAACAGGGCTTTGTAAGAACAGGAAAATGAATTATACTAATCAGCAGATTTAGGTTTACCATTAATATTATAAAAATGGTTCCTCATTCATAGAATATCTAAATCTAAGAACTCTAATTACTTGTATATATATTTTTCCTCCTTTTTTATTGTCATTTACCTTTTTTTAAACTTGTATATTTTTGAAGGTACATTTCTTACATTACTAATATGCAAGCCATATTACTAAGTCATGAAAAGATAAACCCATAATTTTCATCTCAGAAGTGGAAAATGGGCATTTGTTATTTTACATAATACTTCCAGACACCAAGTATGGATTATATTAATTTTATGCACCGATTTTAGGATCTCCTGGATTTTAATGTGGACTTAGATCTCATCTCCTGTGATCGTGAAGTTTTTCTCTAGGCAGCTTAGCACTGTTTGGTTATTTAGAGCAATAAATTACATATAAGAAAGCCATTATCCTTTAACAACTTTTAATTTCTGAGACAAAGACAACAAAACAGTTACATATTTATGTGGTCTGAAATTTTATTAACAGCTGATTTTTTAAAATCTAAGAACAGTGGTTTGTAATTAACTTCTTTTTATTGTTATGTTAATCACCTAAAATGATTTTTATGTGACATTGTGACTATCACACCAGTCTAGCTAATAAATAGGCCTCAGCATTTACAGAATGAATCTATATATACCTATGTATTATGCAGACTATTTCTGTTACCCTTACTTCTCCTTTCACAAAACATCCATCCCCTCCTTTTCTACTGAATTCAAAGCTCAGAGTCACATTTGCGGGCTTCTCTTTTAAAGAGGAACATTATAGACTAGACAGGGGATCAATATTTTAGGACAGTTTGTAAAATTCATCAGACACAAAGATTCTGCAAAAAGAGCATGAATTAGAACCAGGTGGAAATGGATAGGAGTGGATCTGCTCAAAGAAAAGTCTGCTTAAAAGACAGAAGTTAGAGGAGTCTTGACAGAGTGAATTGGTCAAAAGCCACACAATTAGATTTTTAAATAATTTACTGCAGGCATACTTTCATTGTTCTTTAGATATTTTAACTTAATGTTATTTTGGGAATTTTGCTTATAAGCATAAATTAATACTAATAATTACTCTAGCCACCATCAGAGGAGAGAAATATAAAGAAGTTATGAGTCTTTATTGGATTTTGCCTCTGGTAGTTTGGGGCAGATCTTATTATAATAAACTTCAGGATATCAGCCAAATTTGTATCAACTAATTAATTACCTTTATAATGGGAACTAAGGACCAGAGAGTCTAAACTAAATTGTATAATAATATTTATTAGCATATGTGGATGAGGAAAGACAACATATTATCTGAAAGGGTCACAAATCATGTTTATAAATTTTCTTTAGTATTTTAGGATCAAGAATAAGACCAGGAAAAGAGAAAACAAATCTGTGGGCAAAAACAAATCACAGACTTCATTTGCTTAAATTTCCAAATGGCCTCAGAGAAAATCTCTGAACTATTAAAACATACTACAAAAACAACAAAACCAAAACTTCAACATTTACTTAGGAATTCAAGGCAAACATTTGTTCATAGACTTAGAATTAGTTTTAAATAGGACAAATAATTTTCATGATACAGAAATGTGAGTGACATAGGTATATCCAGGAGCTGGCATTCGAGTAGCCTTATGAAACATTTTCTAGAAGAGGGAGGATAAGTTGCCATCTCTAGTTTACAATTAACAAGAACATCTCTTTGATAAAAAGAGAAATCTCTAACTGGTAGAAACATCTGGAGGGGCACCTGGGTGGCTCAGTCGTTAAGCATCTGCCTTCAGCTCAGGTCATGATCCCAGGGTCCTGGGATCGAGCCCCGCATCAGGCTCTCTGTTCAAAAGGGAGCCTGCTTCTCCCTCTCCCACTCTGCCAGCTTGTGTTCCCTCTCTCACTGTCTCTCTCTGTCAAATAAATAAATAAAATCTTTAAAAAAAAAAAAAAAAAAGAAAAAAGAAACATCTTTGGAGGCTTTCATAAAGCATGCCAGATAATTTTCAGCACACTTCTGGAACAGGAGTGCTGTTTTGTAAACCGAATGATGAGTACAAGTCCACTTCTCTATTGCTATCTGCCACCCCAACGTTGTATGGGCTGAAAATACAGAATGGAGGTAAGATGCAGCCTCTTCTTGAGACTCTAAAGCAGGAGTTTTTACCTTGAGATCTATGATATGGTTCTATGGATTGGTTTCCAGGGGTCAGTGAACCCTCCAAAATTGTGTATAAAATTAGACGTGTACCTTCATGAAGCAATCTGTTTTCATCAGATTCTCAAAGATGGTTTAAAACCCATATAAGGTTATGGCCCAATGCATATATCCATATATCCATATCCCACATGGTCATTGCAGATACTGCTCTCAACTGACATTAGATCAGCACCAGGACAAGGTGAAAACAAGAATTGTCTGCTAATGGTGGAGATCAGCAGTGTGGGTATACAGAAAAACACCAGGGACATTCCAAAGAGTGGCAGCAGGGAAGAAATGGCAAATTCGAGTGTCTGCTGGCTGACGTGGCCATTCTTCATGGCTGTTAGGAGGCTAGAGTCACTCGTAAATCAATGAGTCTATCATTCTGTCTCCCCTTCCAATTACCTAGGCAGTTAGACGGGACAACTTCTGCTATATGCTATTTCTCCTATATTAAAAAGTTGCTCCTCATTACAAAGAAAGTAGATGCAGCCATTCATTTATTATTAGTAAAATACATATTTGTTTGATATGTACTTTCCTCTCTCCAATACTAGAAGTGAGATGAAGTAAATTATTAATGTTCACATGATTCTGCATCGTTCCAACCACTGGCACCAACTCATTCGCCAGGAGGTAGATCTTAAATTTGGGAACTTTATATTTCTTACTTACAACAAATAGAAGAAAGATATTTAAACATTTACCTGCAAGATTGTCGATTTCTTTCTCCTGCAGGAGACTGACTGCATCATCATCTCCTTCCAGCATAAGTTCTGTCTCTGCATTTTGATTCACTATTGCTTGACTTCTGAAGGCTTTCTTGGACTTTACCACATCTTCTTCAGTGCCTAATCACAAAGGAAATACAACAATTTAGGTTATTATGATTGTTTGGCTTTTAGTATTAAAAATAACCTATTACTTTCTTATAATTATATGCTGCATTTATGTATGAGTTTACAATTACAGAACATTTTTACCTTCTTTATCTTGTTTGGTGTTCAAAGTAACTGAGAAAGACAGGGGGGTGTAATCAGTCACCTGCCCTTCTTTTACAGAGGAGGAGAAAGGCTGAAAAAATCTCATTCCTCACTGAGGGACCTAGGAGTTGGCTGGTGGCAGAGAAAAGACTACAAATCCACGTCTTGGGGCTCTAAGATCACCACTTTCTATAAAAAATCTGCACCTCACCACAAACTTGGTTTTCTGATACATAAAAGTACACAATTTTGCACAATTATACTTTTGTGTGAATTAGAAAATCAATTGATCAGATCTTTTTTTGAAAGTAGACGAGAGAAGTGTGAAGAAAACAAGAAGGTGTCCACATCTGAAGAGCACAGAGGTGGTCACTGGGAAGTTAGGAATGATGGAGACACCAAATGTATTGCACAGCAGCAATTTCCTTAACAGTCAGTAAAAGCAATGTTTTTTGAAACTGATAGCCTTATTTTGTCAGATAAAATAGTACAGAAGGCCAAACATACAAAGACAAAGCAAGTCAGAAAAACTGAAATACAGCCAAAGCTGACCCAGCATTAGCATGTCAATCAGTGTAAAGGTTAGAAATTACAATGCAGTTGAATCCCTCATGGATTTGACTCCTTAACAGATATAATTCAATATTTGTATTTCAACATTATATTTCAATATTTTAAGAATAGCCACTTCAGCCACCTGCTTTGGCAGGTGATGATGACTCTAAAATTATCTGAACAGCAAATAATGTACATATATATATATATATATATATATATATACATATATATATATTTATATGTATTTGTATATTTAGCTAAAAATATCTTTATTTCATATCACTTGAGGCTGGAATTCAGCCTGGAAGAAAATGTAATATTTAGTGCGTTCTAGCTGTAGTATTAGTATATAGGTTTCAGGGAGGCAGCATTTCCCGGGAAAATACCCACACATTTCATTAGGTGTGGTGGATATATTCCTGAAAATGGGAGCCTAATAAATCACTCCTGTGTGGTGGTGTTGTATCACAGTTCTAGGGACTGGTAAGGGGTCTGTCTGTGTACATATGCAATCATTCTCCCAATCTTGCCATGCCTTTGGCCAAAATTCCCTCCAGTTAACAATTAACAATACTTTTGGTCATTCTCCCAGGCCCAGTATAGGACTTCCAACAGTCCATTACTGTCTGTGATATTTGCTCAACTATTTTCTTGGAAGTACATCTAGCTGCCATAACGCTTGCATTGCAAAAGTGTTCGCCTCTTTCATTGCAACTTGCACGCTTCTTTTTGTCAGCGACGCAGAGCCAATTCTGTTTGCAAAACATTAATAAGTTGGCTCAAAAGTAGCACATATAGGAGTAAAAACCACATGATGAACACAGTGATGTCACAAAAGCACTGTAGAATGTTATTGTCACAGAGCTATGGTCTGTCATCCTAGCTCTTACTGGATAATAGCATTTAGAAAGCATGGCTAAAAAAAAAATATATATATATATATATATAGCACAACCGCATAAATAGATTGTTAAATATATATTTTGATAAGTACTTCAGAAACAAACAGTATTATTACAACTCAATGCTATGTAGGAGGTGAAGGGCATTAAATAGGTTATATGTATATCTTTCTTTCACTGGCCCACAGATGATTCTTACTTCTGGAATAAAAGATTGAGGACTGATTACTGAATGCTCTAGAACCTTATCTTAATTTTATTTGGTTTCTTGATGATATAAAGCCAGTAAAACAGAACCCTTCTGGGGGTGGCTATCTTTATAACTTGTTTGCTTCTTGGGTAGTAACTTAATTTGAGAAACCCAGAGCTTGCATCATTTGAGAACAAAAGAGGTGAATCCAATCATTAATAACTGAGAAGCCTCTCTTGAGGTCTTTATAGTCATATTGCTATTACACATCTGCAGCTGGATATTCCTAAGTCCACATGTCCCTAACTGAATGAATCATCTATTGCTTCTCCACCTCCCCCAATTTTGATCAACCCACTTACTTAAGCCACAAACCTAGGGGTCATCCTGGAAGGTGACTGCCATGGCCCCGGCTCAGGCCACCACTCTTTTGGTCTGGAGGTCTTCAATAGCTCCATTATTCACACCATCCCACACATTTTTGTCAGAGTGATTATTACAAAGCAAAAATAAGTGGAGGATATTTTCCTGCTGCATAATGTTTCCTTCCAATCAACAACACTCAATGCAAGGCTTATATGCCTTGCATAAATCTAAACTCCTTGGCATGGCTGGGCAAGGCCTTTTATCCTCCCATTACCAGCTTTGCATTATCTTTTCTCACTCCCCCATCAGCAATACTGAACCTATTATAGCTTCCAAAATAGGTCCTCAGACCTATTTACCTGGGCTAATATTATTCCTACTGTATGGTGTGTTCCTTCCTTCTTCCTTTTTGGGGCTCATTCCTATTTGATCTCCCAAACTCACCTCCTTTAGGTGCCTTTCCTAGCCAACTGCTCTGTATTTTCACTGTTGACGCAGAACCGGACAGGTGTTATCTGTTATGTGTTTGTCTTCTCCACTGAGCTCTGGCCTCATTTCTGCAGCCTCAGTGTGGGGCACCCAGCAGACGTGTAACAAACAGTCGCCGAATGGAATTCAAGTCTACCCACTCTGTGTTCTCTTCTCTGATTTCTTAAGGTAAGTTTGTGTGCTCTTTCCCTGACCCTTCCACCACACCTTATAAATCCTGTTACTGTAGCTACAGATACTGTAATTGGTTGTTGGCTTGTTGTCTCGGAATAGCCTGAAAGCTCCTTGATCACTGGCAATGTGCTTCTGTCTTTGTATTCTCAGTTCTTAGCACACTGCCTGGCACAGAGCGAGCCCACATATACGCAGAACAAATGAATAAACTGAGACATGAAAGTTACCTCTGGATACTTCTTAATCTGAAGATCCTAAGATTTCTCAGAGAGTCTTGGTGATTTGTCTCCAGTTTGGGGACAAATTGGAGAATTTATGTATTTACACAAAGGGAACTTGATTCTTTATATGAAATAATCAATAAAACTCTTTAAGTATGAGTCAGCCTGATAAAACAAATTTTCCCTTGTGGACATCCACGTTTTATCTGTGTTGTCATTAAGAAAAAAGCTTTACAATCCTCTTGTGTTATTAAAATTAAAATCTACAAATAAAGTAAACGTAATGAAAGTAGGTGAGCTCTGAAACGTATATTAAGCTTTCAATTTTATCCTCTCTGGTTTTAAAACAGTAAAAACAGTTATGCCTTTAAAAGATGTATAGTAGGGCGCCTGGGTGGCTCAGTTGGTTAAGCGACTGCCTTCGGCTCGGGTCATGATCCTGGAGTCCCTGGATCGAGTCCCGCATCGGGCTCCCTGCTCGGCAGGGAGCCTGCTTCTCCCTCTGACCCTTCCCCCTCTCATGTGCTCTCTGTCTCTCTCATTCTCTCTGTCTCAAATAAATAAATAAAATCTTAAAAAAAAAAAAATCTTAAAAAAAAAAAAAGATGTATAGTAAACTGATCCATACCGACACACTGAACTCACCATCCCTGTTGAAGTGTTATCAGTTTTTAGCTCAGTAAACTTCCTGATTTTATGGTACTGCACAAAACATTTATCTAAATTAAAGTGTACAAGATCCAAAGGTGCTTTTCAATCACAATATCTTTTATGAATTAGAGTTTCATTCATCAAAATTACAAGCAAAAAGAGGTAAGGTCTCAAAGGGCTGTCTCATTACAAGGCTTATAAACACTGTCCTTAGAAAGAATTGGTTTAACACCCAACAAATCAAAATCTGATTGGGAAGAGAATTTATTTGAGATCATCTATCTTCACAAGACATGTTGGACTGAGTGCACTTCTTGGCCTCTTTAACCATTCATCAAGAAATTAACAAGCAAATACTACAAACCACCAGAACTCCCTACTTAGATTTGAAAGTGTGAATTATGTCTAAAGTTGGATAGTATACGCCATATATATTTATTTGCTAAGAAAACATCAAAATGCCATAAATTAGAAAGGTTCAGAAATAATAAAATGCCACCAAATTATAGATTAATCCAAATCCAAAATTATTTTTACATTATTTTCCACATTGTGTGACAAATAACAACTACAGAAAAATATTCTATACCCATTAGATTCCTTAGCAAATATATATGCTTGTCGCTCTGTATGTGAAAACATTATCTAATATAGAATAATGTGTTAGACAAAAGTACATAAAGTTCTTCTTTCATTAAATTTATTTTAACAAACTGGATCCATGAAACAAATAATATTTTAAAACCAAAGTAACAAGAGAACTAAAACATTTCTAGTAGTATTATTATACTCTAATATTACTACTAAATTTGTATTATTATTATCTTTTAAATAAGTATAAGTTAAAATATAGAAATGACAAGTTGGAGACGTTAACTTATCTTAAAAATATTCAGAGGATATGTCTCTCTGGAAAGTTTGGACAAGCAAGGTGAAGAAATTATTTTATTTGTCCTTTTTTATTGACAAATATAAATAATGTAAAGAAAAAGGCTACATGGTAGTTTATCTGTTTAAGGAATTATTCTATACATATTCTATACAGCTCTAAAACATCTATACTAATAAAGATAAAAAAGAAATTTACAGCAATAGGAAAGCTGTAAGTTATATATGTGTGGCTAGTGCACACAGAGAAAAGATACAAACCCAAACATGCCAATTCAGCTTCTTACCAGTTTTATGCTACTGTTATTTATTTTGCACTAAGTATAGAAATATGGCGTTAATTTGTTAACTATTAAAAATGATATATGTATGTATATATGGGTCTATCTAATGTGAATCTACTGTGTAAAAATATATTTTCAATATTATTTGATCTGTACAATTAAATACATGGTCTATGACTCATGATCTGGCCCCTACTTCTTTAACCTCACTATTTTACCAATTTGGTACCTTCACATCTTATAATCTCCAAGAGCTGAACGCTTCTGTTCCCAAACATGCAACACTTTTTCAGGTGTTTAAATCTGACATATGTAATTTCTTTTACATGGAATTCTTTTACCTGCCTTGTCCTTCAGGATTCAGTGTAGTTGATTACTCCCTTTTTTGTATAAACTTTGTTATCTTACAAATAAGTCAAAATACATTATCATGATTTTTTGATATTTTTTTCTGCAGTCTTTTATTTGGGTATTATCTTATTAGATATGTGTCAGCTATCAAAGTGGCAATCAATAAATGTTGAAGGACCACATGAAAACATAAGCGTAATTCACATGGTAATCATTTTATATGCACACTACATAAGTTACTTCTCTCTTTATGTCCTTTATAGTCTCCTCGTAAATGCTGGATATGAGCTTTGCAATTCTAACTTTATTTTTCCCCCAAACATCTATTAACATATTTTAAAAAGATATTTAGACCTATCTCTTGACTTCAGTTTCTCAACCTGTGAAAGAGAAATAAGTATTTACCAACCAAACTCCCACAGGGTTACTGAAATATTAAAATGAGACAATGGATATTAAAATACTTTGAAATGTGTGAAGCTTATTTACAGAAGCAGCTTTCAAAATGATTGTTAAAATTTTGGTAAAATACATAAATTGGCAAGATATTAGAAGAGATTACTAAATATATAACTTAAAATTGAACAAGAATACAGCCAGTGCTTTGCTGCTTATAATAATGCTTCTGAGATTTATATAAAGGAGGAAAAAAGCAGGCTGATGTGAGGATTAAAAGACTCAAGATAACTCATGCATGTAAGGTCTCAGTACAATGCCTAACAAACAACAGGTATTCAACAAGTAATGGTTTCCTTTCCTTAAGTTGGGATTAATCTTTTTCCCTCTGCCATGCTGTCATTACTCTGTTTATAATAGTCAGCACAATGAAATATGAGCCTTCATCTCCTCCCCTGATGGTATGCTCCCTGAAGACAGGAAGGATAGCTTGTAGACAGGGGCCATGAAGTGACTGTGAAATTAAATGGAGTGTAAACGGCTTACATTAAAAAACTGTTTCCTCCCAATGACCGTAATTCTCATTTAAAGATATTATTAAATAAAACTACACAAGCATCGATGTATTTGACATGTGTTTTTGATTTTGTATATTGGTATGTTAAGAATATAAGAGTTTTTAGTATCTTAGATATCTGAAGGAAAAGAACAGCTTTCTCAACAAAGTTGGTATCAGAATTTGCTTTAGAGAATTATATATAGATAATGCATTTAATACATACTTCTCTTCCATCACTTGAAGAAAATGGGCAGAACAGAAATTCAGTTTTATTTCAATTTCATCTAAACGTAACATCAGGAAAAATTCTAATGTTTCTAAACATCTGGAAGTCAGTTTCACAAAAGGACATTCTTTCGTGAAAGAGAAATTCTTTTCAATATACACCACTTCACGATATTTCTAGCCTGTAAAATGTTTTGAAAAAATCTACCCCTACTTAAATAAGATAAAATGCTGCAATTCAATGTCAGTTATACTTCAATAATTAAAAAAATGCTGCAATTCATATTCAAACCTAAATGCTTTCCTTTAGAAGTATTAATGACATATGAATTCCTTGGGATATTTTAAAATAAAGATTACTTTTTCCTCATTAAAGCTGAAATCAGAGCAACAAATACTTTTATAGAACAGTGCTTTTAGAGACTTTAAGTGATATTATTTAATTTTCCTAAAAAGAAAAGATTTTAAGATAAATGTACCTCTCAACTAATTACATTAGGTATGGTGACATGTTATCATGCAATAATAGGTACGAATCAATCTGTTACTGAGAACTTTATAATTTTGAACATTTCAGATAAGATGAAAGAACGTTTTTTACTATATTGAAAAGCCTATGACTCAAAATATTTTATGCTGACCTTAACGTGATCTGAAAGCAGTAGATACATATGTATACAACAGACTTTACTAGTTTACTAAAAGTAAGTCTTTTTCTTTGTAAATAATTTAAATTCAAAATTAAATTTCGTGTTTGACTTTATACACATAGTATTTTTTTCCTTAAGAAACATAAATAATGCTGACATAAAAGGAAAGACCTACTAAAGACTAAGGACTGAAAAAAAAAATCATGGTTTATATAGAACAAGATTCAAAAAAACCCCAGAGTTTGCAGTGGAAACATCCTAATGATAAAAAACTATTAGTGACACTGAATGAAAATACTACTAAAAAGAATGACTCCAAGTCTCAGGTATCTTTTTTTCTCTTTTACATTGATGCTGAGTCAGGAGACACTTCATCAACACAAAATCATTTTATGAAAGCAGGTATTTTCACAAATGAAATAGATGGTTTTTATTTGCTGTTTCAAATACACTTTAAGTAAAAATTTGAATGGTTATTGACCAGATTTAATAAACAGATAAGAAATCCGGATGGTTCAGACACCAAATCCCTCCTTTCTTAGCTGTGGGTACTTTAGTCTGAATGCGTTAGATTTAACTGTGGTTCCCACTTCATTTTTGTTGACTGAGAATATACTGAATAATCCAAAAGAGATATTATCTAAACTACCAAAAAACTAAAAACCCAAGATACCAGCTTCAAATTTATAATGAATTTGATTCAGAAATAGTAATCCTTGCCTGAATCAATAATTGATGTTACTTATGGTCCATTTTAGCACATCCTTATATCACATAAAATTAGAGTGTAGCATCCTTTGTGTGTTTACCAATGAAGAACTTGCATAGACTTCTGTTTGTTTCAAACTAGACAAACATTATATCTGCAGGTAGGCTGTTCCCTGAAAAGCTCGAGGAAAATATTCAGTGGTAAAGTGTAGAATTAGCAGTATGGGCATTAATTAAGATAAAGTGTTCGTAGAAATTATTCTGAGCGGTAAATTCTTATTCAGATTAGTTATGCTTGTAAACGATTTACTGGACTATAAGAAATAAAATAAGAAAATGGCTGCCTAACATCAACAGTTATTGCTCAGTGAAAAAGGACATCAAGGACACTTGCAAGTAAAAGAATTGGATCAATATTAACGTGATTTTCATTTCATGCTTCCCCAACTCCAGTAAGCTGACAATATACTCTGATTATGTGAACTGCCTCAGAGTAACACAGAAAAGGTTATTAGAGCAAGAGGTGGAAATGGAATGCACTTTTTATATTGACAGGCGTGCTAATAGAGTATACTGATTTTCCAAGACATGCAATGCATTTTTACAATTTGGTTCTGACAGCAAAAATGGAATTTCATTTATTCCTAATTCAAAATATTCATATGTAGGCAATATTTCTTAGAGCAGGCCAACAAAGGGGATATTCTCAAACAGCATTTTTAAACTGAAAAAAATGCAATTAAAAAGGTGCAAGAAAATATTATTGAATTTAAGTGCAGCACTATATAACTATAAAATGCTAACTTAATAAGCTTCTTAATGGAGTGAATGTAGAAAACTGCACTCTGTGCGTTTTAAAGGAAATTTGATAAACCATTATTTTAAGAATATACATGATGATAAATGTGGAATCCCTGTGCATTTTAGACTGGATATTACTTGGTAGCATTTTGATTGGCCATGAAGTTAGGGTAATTTTTAAATATTTGAACTAGGATTTTATTATATTAAAAATCACATGGCACACTTTACTTGTGGGAAAAAGTGCTAAAACATATAGAAAACTTGGGGCAGTTTGGAACCCTCTAAACATCATACAGAGCAGAGATGATGCATTATTCATCTTTGTGATTATTTGAGTACACAGCATAGCATTTGGCTCCTATGTTAAAATGCGCTTACAAAAAGAGTAGTATGAAATAAAGTCCATCGAAAACAGCAAAGACAGCTACTTTACATGGTTGTCTGTAGTGGTTTTTATCCTCGTTCTGTGCTTTTCTGGCATTTTCTAGATTTTCTACAATGAGCATGTTTCTCTTCAGGAAGGAAAGAAGGAAGGAAGAAAGGAAGGAAGAAAGAAAAAAAGAATTAAAGAAATCTTGTATCACGAGTCAGGAGGAGTAGATGGCAGATGAGTAGTAGCCTGGAAGAAAGTTCTGGCAATCCTGGGAATTAAAGAAAAGATGATTTGGGCAACTTAGAGGAGAGGGTGGGCACGCTTTCCCTGGCACTGGGTGGCATCAACCTGGGGAATGATGCTTGGTTTTTCTGTGAAAAGCCTGTTACACACTTTGGTGTGGAAAATTTACTTTAAAACCCTGGGAAATGGGAGTAGGAGATATTTTGGTTAGATAAGCAACTGGCTCAGAGACATGGAAGAAAAAAGTAATTAACAAAAATTTCTCTTTAATTATAAAAAGATGGAATAGCTAAGAGGTGGGGCTGAGACAGCTTATTTAAAGCACTTTTAAAAACACCCAGAACATTTTAAAATACATTTTTGTAAATGACACAGGAAGTGCACACTGTAAAGGATACTACTGTACTACAGTGTGTCCTGATATGTCTTTATGGATTATATGTCTCTATAGGCTACAAGAGCAAGCCAAAATTTAACAGGTAAACTTCAAAGTGGAGAAAAGCTCAATAATGCTCTTGCAGTTAAGAAAACTCCAAGTGTACCGACAGGAACACCCTATATAGTAAGAGAAGGGTATTGAGATTGAGCTTTTGTTCTCTCTACCACTTACTAGTTAGCATGTCACCTAACTTCTCTGGTCTGTCATTTTCTCAGATAAAAATCCGTTAATGGCTCTGTCTATTGACAAATCCTTGTACAATATGGCCCCCAACGGGCCTTTTAGCCTCATTTTGTACCATTTCCCTACACCGTCCTGTGTTCCATCACACGCCACCGTCTTGCATTCCCTGGACACATTACGTTGTGTTGTGTGGTACCTTGCTCCACATGGCCACCATCTCACCTACTGGCTTGGGAAGATCTCCATTCACCCTTTCAAGTCCAGCTAAAATTTATTTCTTCAGTTAAGCAAACCCCTTCAGTGAGCTCAGATAGCATTTTAATACACTTCAATAAAAATATTTATCATAGTGCATTGTAATTATTTCTAAATGCAACTGTGTATACACTTTATGAAAAATGAGTCTAAAATAATATAAGATTATAAACAGCTCCATGCCACTCAGCAGTAGTATAATTTTGTCAGCTCTCTATCTTAAACAGCCTTCAATGCTCTAAGTGGAAATAAAGTGCAGACATAAAAAATACATTTCAGAATTTGAAAATACCATATTTGTAAGACCTATTTCATAGGAATCCCATTCTTCAACGCTATTCCTGAAAATGATGAAATGATGTGGCCAAAATACTGTATGTATACCTTGAAATTAATCAATTATCAATTAAATAAAAAACATCAGTGAGAAAAAACCCAGCAACTAAATACATAAATTGAATTAATGTGGATACTCTAAATGGAATAAATAGAAAATCTCATTTCCTGTTTTCAAATGGTTTGTATCTCAGATCATGACACGTCCAAAGTCAAGTATTTTCTGAAATCTTTACAAAGTGGTCTATCACAAAATGCAAAATATTGAGGCCATTCAAAGGAATAAGTTCGGCTCTTTTATGGCTTCATGTCTTGGTAATTTCTGTTACTACCACCATTCCTGGCTCACCTGGTAAATTCCTAATCTCTCAAGACAGTTTCTAAGTTAATTACTTCTAAGAAGTCTACTCCAACCCACCAGACTCTCCCACTCTCACCTGTGCTCCTTTATGAACTACTACCTCTGTCTATGATAACTCTTTCTTTCCAGTAGACCAGGATTTTCCGACCTCGGGACTAGTGACATTTAGGGCTGGATTTCTGTTGTTGTCATTGTTCTGCGGAAACTGTCCTGTGCATGACAGGGTATTTTAGCAGCAGTCTCTGTTCAGTAGATGCTGGTAACACATGCGCACCTCCACCGCGCTACACTATGTGCTCTTAGAAGGTAGAAACGGTCTCAAACTCTGAAGCCAGCATCTAGCACATGCGTGGCATGTAGAAGATATTCAGTGAGTGCTCTTAAATTAATAAAGTTATTTGATTTTTCTGAATCCGTTTAAAGCCTACCATCTGAATCTTCAACACAAAACAGGGAGTTGTTAGAACATTTGTTGATACAAAAATGCCATATAGTCTGTAAAATGCATTTGATAGGCATACCTTATGACTTAGTATTTATATAATCTGTTTTAATTATTTTAAGAGACTATAAGAACCAAAGGGTGAAGGAGCGCCTGGTGGCTCAGTCAGTTAAGCGTCTGCCTTGGGCTCAGGTCATGATCTCAGGGTCTCTGCTCAGTGGGGAGTCTGCTCCCTCTCCCTCTAGCCCTCTCCCCTGTTCCTGCTTTCACTCGCTCTCTCTCTCAAACCAATAAAGAAAGAAAAAAATCTTAAAAAAAGAAAAAGAACAAATGATGAAGACAGTGCTATGATATTAAAATAGGACAGTGGCACCAAAAAGAGTGAAAGATGGTCCCCTGCATTTCTTTTTCTCCCTCTCTTTTCAAAGAGTTTACATCATTCACTTTTAAGTGAATTATTTTAACCATAATCAGATCACCTAGTTCATTCCAGATACGGAGAGTCAATTAATAATATACCAATTAAAATGGAGTATTCAATGAACAGTAAGATGTTTGTTAGTGTTTCTACATAAGACAAACAACAGGCTATTTAGTAAAAAAATCAAGTCATATTTCTCAAATATGATAATAATTATAAACTCTTAAAATAGAAGTCAGATAATTAGCTTTTTTCTCAACAATTTTTAAAGACACATTAGACTTTTTTATTCTCAGCGCTTTCCTTATTTCTGCAAATAGCACATTACAGTAGCCATGCATATACCATCAAAACTAATTTAATTCCAGATTCATTACAGAGCTGATTTTTATTCATCAAGGTCATATCTTGATGGCTTCACAAGCTTAGATAAATCAGGTGTTAAGCAGACACATCTCTGAGGAACTTAAGGATGTTCTCATTTGCAGTTCTCAGCATATCTTATTATTTATTGCCAAAGAAATGACTGATTAACTTTGTCATCTTTGCTCCATGTTTTTTTTTCTTCCAGCTGAAGCAGGCTGCCCTCTTCTGCGATGCCTGATCAGACCTATTTAAGATGATGTCTTTGATCACAGACATGGGGGAGCTTGCGATCTTAGGCTTTGATGAAACATTGTTCCACTATAATTTTATGGAAGGGAAACAGAGTCCTAAATGATAATTGACAGTCAACAAAGACAATCAAACTTATTAAGATTTTGCACTATCCTTTGACAGCATCATCTTTAAGCACCAGAAATATACTAGAAGTTGACCAGTTGAGGTTTTATTTAAACATATAAATATACAAAATCTCCCTTTGCAATCATTTCCTCATTAGCTAATTTGCCCTGAAGAAGAAAACCTTGCAAGTCAGAAGATGTATTTATGAGTTTTAAAATATTTTCCTTATATTCTTCCTTATGGTCTGTAAAATTCCTAGTTATCAATTAAATTTGCACTTATATGAAATTTTACTATTAGAAAACACCTAAATAACATACTTAATACATACAAAATTAGAACATTAAACATCAGGAAAAAAAATTCACATGCCTCTAGGTTTTTATTAATCACATTCCAACACCAAGGCTGAAAGTATATCAAATCACACCAAATCTTTTGCACATGACAACCTCATAAATTATTCAACTCATTAGCATTACTAAGAAGCATGAAAAACTCCATCAGTATTAAGGATGTTTTCTAATAGAAAAAGGTCAACCAAAAGTTTTAATAATGAAATCGGAGGGAAAGCTTTCCAAAGTCAATATGAAACAAAATTATTGTCCTTTTTGTCTTCTTGAAAATATATCCAGGGACGCCTGGGTGGCTCAGTTGGTTAAGCGGCTGCCTTCAGCCCAGGTCATGATCCCAGGGTACTGGGATCGAGTCCCATATCGGGCTCCTTGCTCAGTAGGGAACCTGCTTCTCCCTCTCTCTCCCTCTGCTTGTGCTCTGTCAAATAAATAAAATCTTTAAAAAAAAAAAAAAGAAAATATATCCAATTCTGATTATTTGCTCATATAAAAGAAAGCCCTGTTAAGATATTTGCTTTGTGGCTCCACATAAATTGTCTGAAAAGAATGGCCAAATTATGGCTAAATATTTTTGCCCATCCCATGAAAGTTTAACTACAATTTAATCTAAATGTTTGAATTTAGGGAAAAATCAAGTGATTCAAAAAGTTTTAAATAAAATATTAAGTCTGCTAGTTCAGTTTCAGTTCTTTTACATGAATCCAGGCTCACAGTCTTGAAACTGAGCATACCAGGAATGAACAGATAGACCTGACCAGTGTTCAAATCCCAGGGACTGCTCTGATGGCCATGTAAGTATTCCCTATTGAAGTAATTGAAGGATATTTCCTCAGCTTGTACAACCTGTTTAAAATTCTGAAAACTCTGATCACTGATTCAAACACTCTAGCCATACTGAAAGTTCCACTCATAAAATATCCTTCCATTCCTAAAAGAATTTTGTTGCCACAATGTAGAGGAATACAAAAATTATTTTGACCAGAGATTGTAGCAGAGTTTCTGGGCATTTAATGCTTAACTTTCAAGATAGAATGCATAGGGAAATTGAAATAGTATAATTATTTAACATAGAGGAAGGAACACATTGAATTTCAATTTGTCCTAGAAGCCCTCTCAAAATGTGAAGGCTTATACAAAAAATACACCTTTTCTATGTCTACACAAACCCAATCATTCAATCATTTGGGTGTTAGTCTACCCACTGCTAGACTCTAAGATACTTTAACACATTTAAATGTGTAAAGGCAGGCAGAGTGGCCAGAAGATGGGCTGAATTTTTGACTTTTATATGAATGTTTTAGCAATATGTGAATACAAAAGCTTTATTTAAAATACACAAAATGGGGGCGCCTGGGTGGCTCAGTCGTTAAGCGCCTGCCTTCGGCTCAGGTCATGATCCCGGGGTCCCGGGATCAAGTCCCACATGGGGCTCCCTGCTCAGCGGGAGGCCTGCTTCTCCCTCTCCCACTCCCCCTGCTTGTGTTCCCTCTCTTGCTGTGTCTCTGTCAAATAAATAAAATCTTTAAAAAAATAAAATAAAATAAAATAAAATACACAAAATGTGTTTTCAGTTAAGGTTTTCAACATTTATTTTTATTGGATAAAGTGCTTTGTAATAATTACTGATATTTATTTCCTATTTCTTCTGAAGAAATACTTTCTATATGGGTTAGAGGCACATTAAGAGTTTGGAGGATGATTCAATATCACGTTTTTCTCTTAGCAGTTTGTAATTCCTCATTCTATTTCTTTTCTTGTTTTTTTTTTTTTTTAATTTATTTACTTATTTGAGAGAGAGAGAGATGAAAGGAGGGAGAGACAGAGGCAGAGGGAGAGAGAATCTCAAGCAGACTCCCTACTGAGAATGGAGCCCCATGTGGGGCTTGATCTTATGACCCCCGAGATCATAACCTGAGCTGAAATCAAGTGTTGGACACTTAACTGTCTAAGCCACTCAGGTGCCCCACCTCCTTCTATTTCTTTTTTTTTTTTTAAAGATTTTTTTATGTATTCATTTGAGACACAGAGATACAGAGAGAGAGAGAGAGAGAGAGAGAGAGAGAAAGCATGAGCAGGGAGAGAGGCAGAGGGAGAGGGAGAAGCAGGCTCCTCGCTGAGCCAGGAGCCTGATGTGGGGCTCGATCCCAGGACCCTGGGATCATGACCTGAGCTAAAGGCAGACACTTAAGCATCTGAGCCACCCAGGTGCCCCCCCACCTCCTTCTATTTCTATGAACAGATCACACCAGGGAGTACTTTTCCACTCACTCTTGACAATCCTCCATATTTTACTCCCTACCTACTGTCAGCATGGTTCCAAAAGTCCACTGATGTGAACTGTGATGAAGGTTGAAGGAGTATGCTCTTAAGTTGTTTTTGGAGGTAGAATTGTTTTAGTTCTCCTTTGTCTTCCATCACATGACCCTAATCCTGACAATGATGTGATAATAACTCTGGCGTGGGTACCATATAGCTTTCCTGAATATTTTACGGCATACACGTGGTCTTTGTTCTAGATATGAATAAAATAAAAAAAATACCCGTTTCCTTCTATCAAAGAACCCAACTCAAGAGAGATAGTAAGTTGTGAATACTGATGATGATGATTCAGTATTTAAAATTCATAAAGTGCTATATATTTTAAAATACTCTTATACCACACACACAGGATATTTAGTATCACCTACATCTTCCATCTATTTCAAAATTAGACTACTATTTTCAGTTTAGGTTCATTAACAATAGTTACTATGTTACCATAACCTATCAGATGTCTTTTTTTTTTTTTAAAGATTTTATTTTTTATTTTATTTTATTTTTTATTTATTTATTTTTAAAGATTTTATTTATTTGACAGAGAGAGACACAGCGAGAGAGGGAACA